>NC_083475.1:20198182-20218182 GCF_030014155.1 Tachysurus vachellii
GCTGCCCGCTCAGCAGGCCCGCCTTGTCAATTTTAGAAAAGTCCCAAAGGTCAGGAAAGGGGCTAGGAGTGGATCTTCTGTAGATGAACCTCTGAATAGAACCACATTGTTTTGAACCTAAGGACTATGTACTGTATACGTGCACGTGATTATCCTATTAAGTGGTCATGGCTTTTTTATTCTTTAACCGATACCGCTAAAATCATTTATTTATGCTCTTTTACTTAACACAAGGTTCTACTAGTGCTATAGGGATGTACAGGAGAGAAAAAAAAAACAGGAATAAAGCCTGATACGTGTTTGTAGCTATTTCTTTTTGTAACATGTAATGTGCAAGATACTTGATGTTATTGTTTATTACTCGATTAAGTGAGATTAGTGCGCAGTATTGCCTGTTGTGTGCTATTTTCAGTATACTCGGAAGACATTTTAAGTCATCCGAGTTATGACATTCGAATTCGAGTTACACACACGTTGAGGTGCTTTGGAAAATGAGGGGAGGAAAGGGGTGGGGTTTAAGGACAGTGGTCAGGCACTCTGAATGGACTGGACGTCTTATTTCTTCCTGTAGTTGCCCAGCTGAACAGCAGAGCGGTCAAAGACGCAGCGGAAGGTGATGGGTTGGACCTCCCAGTATGGCACCGGGTTGCTGAACAGACTGATGCCAGAATACATGGCCTTCTTGGTGTTGAAGCTTGGAGGGCAGAAGTCTTCTGTTCCGACAGTGGCTATCTTGTTGGCATGAAGATAGATGACCTAAAACAAAACCCAAAAAAAACATAGTTTTGCCTGCTCATCGCTAACCAACAGTGGGATCTGTTCAAGATTGTATCAGAGAACACCTGAATGCTCACCTGAATGTACTTGTGGTCGGGGAGACCAGCAGGAACGCTGGTTAGAGCGTTGTGGTCCAGGTGGAGCTCCCTCAAGTGTGGCATCATGGCCAGAGTGCCATTCTCCACAACACTGATCTCGTTACTGCTCAGACCAAGCCTACACACACACACACACACACACACACACACACAGTGCATTACCAAAGATTTGGGAGGAAACCAGAGGAACCCCGAGCTGACATGCAAAGTTACCATGAGCTCCCACACACTTCTAAGAAAAGGTTCTATGTAGAACCTAAAATGGTGGCTCTATCACTTGCTTCACATATGGGACCACAGAATCGTTCTTTATACAGAATCAGGGTTTTGAAGGGTCTAATAAAAAGAACTTGAATGAAGATCTAGAATGCAAGTTCTGTGGTACTTCTTAGAATAATTTAGGAGTTTATTATTCATTCATTCATTCAATCATTCATTCATAGATTATATTCGTTCATTCATTCATCTTCTACCGCTTATCCGAACTACCTCGGGTCACGGGGAGCCTGTGCCTATCTCAGGCGTCATCGGGCATCAAGGCAGGATACACCCTGGACGGAGTGCCAACCCATCGCAGGGCACACACACACACTCTCATTCACTCACGCAATCACACACTACGGACAATTTTCCAGAGATGCCAATCAACCTACCATGCATGTCTTTGGACCGGGGGAGGAAACCAGAGTACCAGGAGGAAACCCCCGAGGCACGGGGAGAACATGCAAACTCCACACACACAAGGCAGAGGCGGGAATCGAACCCCCAACCCTGGAGGTGTGAGGCAAACGTGCTAACCACAAAGCCACCGTGCCCCCCTATTATTATTATTATTATTATTATTATTATTATTATTATTATTATTAAGGGTGTACGGTTCTATGAAGAACCTTTAACATCCATGGAACCTTTCCATTGCACAAAATGTGTGTGTGGTGGGGGGTGTTGAGGGTTTCAAGTAAGCAAAAGTTGACAATTATATAAAGAGATTGTTAAGATTCTTACTTGGCCAGGTTCTTAAGACCTTTCAGGCTGTCGGAAGTGACCTTCGTAATTTTGTTGCTGTCCAGATGGAGCTCTGACAGAGAGGTTGGGAGACCTGCAAGGATTTGACGGTGAAGGAACAGAAATTATAAGAATGAGGATGTTGTCAAGTAAAACAGTGATTCTCCAGTTTGTCTCTTTCATCTGGACATTTACAAATACATGTAAAAAAAATAATTATAGGTAGACTACAGAATCTGTCAGATCAACCCCTAAGACATTAGAAAGCCACAGTGTGTATTCCTGACCTTTGGGAATGCTGGAAATGTTGGTGTCGGCAATGCGGATATAGGAAACCCTTTTCAGATCCTTGAAAGCATCTGCGTCTACACCCGAACTGGTCAAGGGATTGGAACCAAGCTCTGAAAAGTCAATCATTATTGCTTTACTCGTTATCTATACATACATCGTTGTTACAAGATATCTAGTCTTGATCTTCTATCTCAAGTGAGTGTTCTCCATGTCATGTGTATAAAACTCGGTGAAGAAAAGGTGAAATGGCTGGAAATTTATTTGCATAAGCTTAACATTAAAAATTTGTGCCCTGAACGGTGAGGATGATGGTGCTGTAGCTGTGCTGGAACAGTCTGCTACCACACGGATGAACGAGTCCAAATGGAAAACAGTTTTTTGTCGTGTTCAGCTGAATAAATGCATATGAATGAAGAGTGGAAGTGTTCTGGGCTGCAATGGAAAACCATGAACTGTGTAATTATATGCAAGAGAGGGTGCACACAGGTGCTGGAATACACACACACACACACACATCATGTCTACACCAGCAACGATACTCCAACCAACAGCTTGAACCTATTTTAGATGCTGTTTCATCAGAATCCCATGATGCCAGGTTCTGTTGGGTTTTCATTATGCCACATGATCCTCAGCAAACTAAATGACTTCTCAGCTAAGTTCTTGAGAAATTTTAGATTGTTAAGCGCTCTGAACTGGGCAACAAGCTAAAAAAGAGAAATAAGGATTGTACATTTACACATTTTTAATGTAACCGATTGCTAATTTGTTCTAGGTTTAGTTCTTCACAAACCTAGATAAAAGGTCCAAATTTCGTCAAATATTGTTTGGATAATTGAACGTTTTTAACTTTTCTAGCTAGCTGAAAGGAGAACCTTCTAATGTAGGTTCTATAGAAAATCTAAGACTCATAGTTGTCTCAAATCACTCTGTTTTCTAAAGTTCCTTTAACGCTAGGGTTCCTTAAAATACTGCAACTCACAGTGACAAAACAGCCCGTTATTTACATTACAATAAGACAATAACAATAACACATTTACAATAAGAGCTGGCGACTGCCGGAGACATCATGACAAACAGCTAGCATTGATGACTAGATGTGGGCGTGTCCACAACAGTGATGTAACAAAGTTGAGAAAAGCTTAACTTTATGCAAATATTGAATGATCTGTTGCACCAATGGGAATGAGAGCAACAAATATCCCTAAACAAGAAAACTGATTTGGAACGATAGCTGTACCAGTCACTGATGAACATCATTACCATGGCAACAAGTAGAAAGAAAGCAAAACCTACTAATGACTTCACTGTACAGCTTAAGGGATCCCTAAAGGGACAAGCTTGACGAAAGAAGAGTTTCAGATTGAAATGATGTTTTATGTTACAAATTCTAATTTTGTTGTAAATGATAAGGACTATTAACATGCTACATGATCTAGAGGCAAATCTGATTGGCCCCCGTTCCATCAATCGTTGACGAGAAGAGCAACCAGAGAATTTTTCACAACGATCACAGATGCAATTCCACCCCAAACAATTGGCGGCACTCGAGCGTTTGAAAAAGGAATGACTGCCGAAATGTATTTGCACCGTACTGAATAAATTATTTTGTGTGCTTGAATGTACCCCGTACTTGGCCCCTGAATGTAACATGTGGCCCCTTAATGGCCCCTGTTACAGAAAAATCCTAGAACTGCCACTGTCTAGAGGCATTAATTTGATAGTCTGATACAGAAGACTTCCTGCCTTACCCATGACAATGACATTAACCATGCCAGTGAAGGAGGCCTTCTTGATTTTGGTGATCTGGTTCTCGTGGATGCGCAGCTCCTGGACGCTCTTGGGCATGTTGCTGGGAATCTCCTTCAGCATGTTCTTGGACAGGTAAAGCCTCTGAAGGTTGACAAGAGGAGCGAAGGCCTTGGCGTGGATGATGGTGATCTTGTTGTTTACCAGGATGAGAGCCTGTAAGAGCCAAGAAGAAGCAGAGGATTAGTGTACATACTGTGTTTCCATGGCATTCATCTGAAAACAAGTAAATTGAGAAAAACATCTTAATGTTGCATGGAAAGTGTGTTAGCATGTTCTACCACATGAAGTGATCTTCAAGTTGTGTGTCAGTTCTTTGGGTATCTGGGCAATGCTATGTTCAAGGAGGAGGTACAGTATCTTAATACAATGATAGTAATCTTAATACTAGAAGCACAAGGAACCAACAACCAAAGCTAGCTAGGCAAGAAAGCATGTCTACCATCAACTCTATTGTTCTTGATGATCTTTTTTTTTAGAGTGAAACAAAATCCCGCTCATTTCCACAGCAGCCGCATTCGAGCCAAAGTAAGTAACGTAGCTAGCGAATGCGCTTCATTTAAAATCGACTCGCTAACGTTATAAAAAATAAACCTCACAGCTGGAGCGCATGAACACACATAAACAAATCTAAAAGACGTCTCTGATTGCTTAACACCAATCACATTACTCACTTCAGGGTCAGTGTCAGTACCAGTATCAGAGTGTACGCAGTCTGTAAAATATCAGTGCATTCCTGCTGAGAAAACTCATCAATTCCGGCATTCTACTAATAAAAAACAAGCCATTAAACAGTCACTAAAATCTCAGCCTTGTTTATTGTTCTCTGAGTGTTTTCTTAAGACCTTGTTTAAATCCCGGCAGACCCGGACGACGCACGGCCGTTCTAACGTTTCTACCAAATATAGCATGAAAGATCTCTCCCTCCACCCATCTGACCTCCATCCAGATAGACAAAAATGTCAGGAATGTGCTACTTCACACAGGGCAGAGAAACAGCTCGGAGTGCTTAAATCACTAGAAATGTGCACATGATGGACTGATTTCTAAAAGCAACCGTTTTCTCGACCTGGACCCTGGACCCTCGCTGTGACGTTAGACCTGACAATCGAGTGCAGAAGAGAGATTTGAGAGATGAGCCCAAGATAACACCTCCTTTTAACTCTGCATATTTGTAGGAGTTTAGGGTTGAGCAATGGCTTTGTTTTTGTTCTGGAAACCGTGGCCTGAAACTTGACTCCTTAATTGTTTTGAAGCACAAGCACAAAACTGTAGTTCCAACGAAAGGACCAACAATGTTTTTGTTGACATTTTTAATTCCCCTCCTTTTAAAAAAGGAGCATATTAAAAGCCATCGCAGTGCTCGTTGTGGTCTGGAACAGCTGAATGATGTTAAACAAAGATCTCCTGCTAAAATTTTCTCTGGCCTTTGAAAGATTTGGGAAGATCCGGAAATTCGAGAAAGAGAGAAAGAGAGAGAGAGATAGATAAAAAGAGGGTTACGTGAAGTTCTTTGAGGCCTTTGAAGTCGTTCTCTCTGATCTCAGTGATCTTGTTGTTTTGCAGGTCCAGCAGGTGGGTGTCTGGTGCGATCTCCGAGGGAACGTTTTTCATCCCTGTGGAGGACATGGGCAGGATTTAGGAAAAGTTGGAGGTGAAAAGTTGAACTAAATGTAAATGCTAGTCTTGTAACTTGATCCAAGCATTTCATAATCGTACCTTTTAAATTCGAGTGAAAATTCGCTCTAGAAAAGCCGACTCTAAAATTGTCGGCGCCCCTTATATGCAAAATAAATGTAGTTATTCCAAAAATGTTAATGGAAACTACCTGAGTTTCTTCTATGTCATTTACATTAAACATTTTTTCTGTTATAGTATTTTATCTGAAAGACCAACAGAGCAAATGATAGAGTCTGTATGTTTAAAACATCATCATTATGGTGGGAAAGCAGTGCTTATTAACCTGAAAGGTGCCGGAAGCTAAAGGGCAATGATAGAGTAAGTGCTTGAAACAGTTATTTCTAGATATTTGCTGAGCAATAAAAGTAAAAAAAAAAAAGAAATCCAGCCAAATCACATCATTTGCTTGGATTTCTATTACATTTTCAAAGACTTAGTTTTTATTGTGTACATTTTTATTGAGGCTCTTTTGTTGGGTCTCTATATTTAATATAATATAATATTTAATATATTTTATATATAATTAAATCAGTTACTTGTGTAGTACTTTAATAGTAGTAACTACACTAAAGAAATGTTCATCGTGTCATAATGAGTGCACGACCATCCTGGGGTAAAAAAGAATAAATTCAAAATTTAAATTTCATCTCATCAATTCTTGCTTTTTTTATTATTGATAATTAAATATATTTTACTGCTTATACTTTTCAGATTTAGTGAAGTATAATTTTGAAGGTGTCTGCACACCAAAATAAATTTTATAAAATCACACTTTATAATTTTTGCTGATTTTGCTTTAGGTTTATTAAACTTTTGTATTATACTGTTAGAACCAGAGGTGGGAGTAAGTCACACGTGCAAGTCAAAGTCAAGTCGAGTCTTTTTTTAATATTTGTCAAGCAAGTCTCAAATTTGCAACGTAAGTCTGACTCGAGTCGAGGCCCCCAATCTCTGAGTCATATAACTCAAGTCCGAGTCAAGTCTCAAGTCATGAATGTCAATGTCAAGTCGAGTCTTTTTTTAATATTTGTCAAGCAAGTCTCAAATTTGCGACTTAAGTCTGACTCGAGTCGAGTCCCCCATCTCTGAGTCATATAACTCAAGTCTGAGTCAAGTCTCAAGTCATGAATGTCAAGTCAAAGTCAAGTCGAGTCTTTTTTTAATATTTGTCAAGCAAGTCTCAAGTCTCAAATTTGCGACTTAAGTCTGACTCGAGTCAAGAGTCGAGTCCCCATCTCTGAGTCATATAACTCAAGTCTGAGTCAAGTCTCAAGTCATGAATGTCAAGTCAAAGTCAAGTCGAGTCTTTTTTTAATATTTGTCAAGCAAGTCTCAAGTCTCAAATTTGCGACTTAAGTCTGACTCGAGTCAAGAGTCGAGTCCCCATCTCTGAGTCATATAACTCAAGTCTGAGTCAAGTCTCAAGTCATGAATGTCAAGTCAAAGTCAAGTCGAGTCTTTTTTTAATATTTGTCAAGCAAGTCTCAAGTTTTAAATTTGCGACTTAAGTCTGACTCGAGTCAAGAGTCGAGTCCCCATCTCTGAGTCATATAACTCAAGTCTGAGTCAAGTCTCAAGTCATGAATGTCAAGTCAAAGTCGAGTCTTTTTTAATATTTGTCAAGCAAGTCTCAAGTTTTAAATTTGCGACTTAAGTCTGACTCGAGTCAAGTCGAGTCTCCCATCTCTGAGTCATATAACTCAAGTCTGAGTCAAGTCTCAAGTCATGAATGTCAAGTCAAAGTCAAGTCGAGTCTTTTTTTAATATTTGTCAAGCAAGTCTCAAGTTTTAAATTTGTGACTTAAGTCTGACTCAAGTCGAGTCGAGTCCCCCATCTCTGAGTCATATAACTCAAGTCCGAGTCAAGTCTCAAGTCATGAATGTCAATGTCAAGTCGAGTCTTTTTTTTAATATTTGTCAAGCAAGTCTCAAATTTGCGACTTAAGTCTGACTCGAGTCGAGTCCCCCATCTCTGAGTCATATAACTCAAGTCTGAGTCAAGTCTCAAGTCATGAATGTCAAGTCAAAGTCAAGTCGAGTCTTTTTTTAATATTTGTCAAGCAAGTCTCAAGTCTCAAATTTGCGACTTAAGTCTGACTCGAGTCAAGTCATATGACTCGAGTACCCCATCTCTGGTTAGAACCCTTGCATAGTAAAAAGAAGAAGAAAAAAATAATAATAAAATAATCAGGAAATGTAAAGATGTTTAATTTTTTGATTGATTTATTTATTTGTTTAACATAATTGTACCTCATATCGTGCAGTTTTCCTAATAATATCCTGCCTCTACGATCCAAAATGAATAAAAAAACATTTTTAAGCCCCTAGACTTAACCTTAATCTTTGTCCTTTTCTTCCAAATACTTCAAGATGTCTTTGAGTCATACAAATCAGAACAAATGTACAAGCATTGGAACCCTTGTGGATTTGTTATAAAAGGTCCGGTGGGAGGTTTTAAGGGCTACGCCTGCAATCATGCATCACGTGCCTCATGCCTGGCGTCTGAGATCAGTGAGCAGTGTTAAACTGTTATAACTAAAGTGAATCTGAACGAAATACGTCTCACAGGCCATTAAAAAAGACATTTTGTTTTGACTGGCTTGGCAAAAGAAACTGCAGCGATTTAGACATGAGCGTGTACAGTATATTTCGCTGAGAGTTCTCCGGCAGATATGAGTCATTTCGTATTACTGTATATCATGAGTCATTTTTAAGTTTGTTTCAGGTGCCAATGTGCATTAGTCTGGTCTTACAGCTCTCCACTCTCTTTATTAATTTCCTCCATGGATGTATATAAACATTTTGGATAATACGTCTGTGGGTCTGATGTACCGGCGACAATATGGACGTCTAAACTGGCGGCATCCATTATTCATATATGTCCCTGGTGCGCTTTTTCCTTAGCCTGCTCTGTTTAGTCTCAACTCCTACCTCTTATCCCAGAGCACACCCATGAATGCAAGCCTGTTTACTTCAAGAATTTAATTCTCAGATTATCATTTACAAAGTTTGCATCAGCAGCATATTACTGGGGATAAAGTTCAGAATAAAACGACGCTGAGGAAGTCTCTACTGTACAACTGTACACCTCACAATTTACTGAAGATATTACAAGGGATTCATAAACACTATAACACTGGTGAAAGATCTCTCTCTATCATTCACAATTAAAATTCAATCTAATAAATTGCACAACTTTGGATAAATGGAGTCCAGTCATGGCAGGATGTAACCGGGTAATAATGTGCTATAACAAATCATCTTCTAATGCTAATAAAGGTCTGATATGAGTCTGAGGTCAAAAGAAAAAACAAAGAAATTAAAGATACTGGACATGCAACAGGGTGTTACTGCTTCTTTTTTTTTTTTTTTTTTTTTTTATTATCCGAAAGATACAGAAAAGAAAGCTTTTATTTTGCTAAAATAATACAAAGTGTAAAATACATAGTAAAAAAAAATACGAACCTTTATAACACTACATAATACCTTTATAGCAAATTCCCATAGCTACATAACACCTTTTTAAATGTAATAGCTTGATAACACCTCCATAAATCCCATAGCTATATTATACCTCCACAAATCCCATAGGTACCTAACACCTTCATAAATCCCATAGCTACCTAACACCTTCATAAATCCAATAGCTACATACACCTTTATAAACCCCATAGCTACATAACACCTTTATAAAATCCATAGCTACCTAACACCATTATAAAATCCTATAGCTACATGAAACCTTCATAAATCACATAGCTACATACACCTTTATAAATCCAATAGCTTCATAACACCTTTATAAATATCATAGCTTTATAACACCTACATAACTCCCATAGCTAAATAGCACCTTCATAAATTCCATCACTATATAACCCCTTCAAAATCCCATAGCTACATAAGACCTTTATAAATCCCATAGCTACATAGCACCTTTATAAACCCCATAGCTACATAACACCTTTATAAATCTTATAGCTACATAACACCTTTATATATCCCATAGGTAGATAACACCTTCATAAATTCCGTTGCTACATAACACCTATTATCAGCATCACACCTTAACTAACGTTCTAAATCAAATGTTATGCCAAGGGCAGTTGTTATGACAACTAAAGTATGTTGGATTACGTTTTTATAAACATTTATGTAGGATAATGTCACAAAGAGCTTATGTAAGACTTATGGAGCTCTATAAACCTCACACTAAACCAAAGGTCCAGTAACAACAGTTAAAACAAATAGGAAAGGTGTTTAATTAAAGGTAAAAGTTGGGATCTGCTTAAAGGTCCCAGGTGTTTAAGAGGTTTTAACTTGTTAGCGATGTTAATTAACAAACCCTTCTCTTTGCACTATGCAACCCTAACGAACATCTGATTGGAACAGAAACTTCATACAGTTCCTCAGTGAAAAAGTTTGTATTTGAGTCAATGCTCTGATTAAATCTGTGTGTTTTCAGGACAGCGTGATGTAAATAAGGCTTAGGCCTGAGGTTAGATAGAGAACAGACCTGTCACCTCTCTCCTCTACCCTCTCTTTTGCCCCATGATGCCTTCCAGGAGGCCTGTGGAACATATGAGGCCTGCCTGATATTGAGTCCAACCTATTCTCCATCGTTTTACTCCATTTCTCTTTCTCTTTACCCTCTTGTGGAAGCTTTACAAAATGGAATAAAACCTTCATTGAAGCGTGTCTTTCTTTGTTGCTTTTTGCCTGATCATCTGTTTGCTTTTTAAGGTTCTTCCAATAAACATAATCTTAGGATCAGTTTTTGGGAGACTTCTAGCTGAAATGACCATAAGTGTAATTTTTCCACTATTGCTCAAAGTGTATTAGTAATGGAATAAGCTAGAACAGATTCAAGAACAGATTCAATGTTGATCATTATTTATCCTGGATTTTAAGTTGCCCAAAGTTGCCCATTGTATATTAAACTGCCTGAACATTCTGTTACTTTAGAAACTGAAATAATTATAATAATAATAATAACACCCCTTTTCTTTTAAGTTTAATTTGTGTTCTGAATACACAAACCGAAGTGGAAACACATAAAGGAGAAAGAAGATTAATTGGAGTCTTCATAGCAATGCAAAAAAACACAGAATTAATAAGGTTTAAAAACGACAGCTAATCTTAAAATAAAAACAAATAGAGCTCAGTTCTAAGACAGGGAAAACAAACTAGAAGGATTGAGGTGCCAACGTCTATGGTGTTCGATTTGTCAGCTAATACATCAGTCAGACCAAAGGCAAATAAATTCCTTCTTAGGAAACGTTTATTCACCGAAGGGGAAAGGACTTAGGGTGTGAGAGATGCGCTGCTGGCAGTGCTGGCTTTCGCTTCCTAGTGATCTCTGAATTTGAATACACAAGCTTCGTTTTTTATTGCACAATAGAAACCGAGTGTGTGGGACTGTGGTCTGTTGTGTCGCTTACAAATGGGAGAGCTGCTCATTATCAAGCAGCATTAATGTTAGACTTTTGCCATAGTATTTTCTTAACGTTGCTCAGCACACATGGTTTAAATGGTTTAAACCCAACATATACTTTGGGATTCATCTTGAAAATAATTTTTCTCTTCGTCTGCTAGGATTTTCTTGTTTAGCATCAAGATTAGCATCTGTGGATCAAATGGAAATCCATGGAAGGATAAGTACTGTATGAGAAATATCTTGGGTTCTGAAGATAAGATACCTTTCCAACAAAAGAAGAAGAAGGAAGAAGAACTTGGTCCTGGAACTTCTTTCCAGACAGACAGACAAAAGTCTGTGGAAGTAATTAGGAAAGCGGGGCCGTCGTTCCGCTCGCTTATAAAAGGAAGTGAAGTATTACTGACATTTACAGAGACAGGCATGTTATTAACCTAATGACTTGAGGATGGTAGGATCAAGAAAACAAAAAAAAAAAGGCAAGCTGTCTTCTTAGACACTCCGTTTCTGCCTCAGAAATAATTGAAAAGTCAGAGCTTTCTCAGGCCTGCAACTCAACACCTACTGTTCAGCCACTTTTTAAGGGTGAAATAAAGGCTGACAGACTTGTAAAAGCAGCGACAAGTCGAGCAGGAAAACAAGCCATGGGCCAAAGTTCTGTCTTCACGATTATAAATCTTTTTTTTTCTTCTGCTTCATACATTGGATCATCTCATCTCAGCTTACCTAAGACTAGAGAAGTACACAGTCAGTGAAAAGAAAATGTCTTTACAGATGCTGTCCAAAATCAGCATTGGGTTAGGGTTAGGCAACTACCCTAACGTAGCTGTAACTAGTTTGCTAGCTTTAGACAAGTCCTAGCGATAGTAACCACCCCAAGCCAACTCTCTGTGAGGATTAAAAATAATAATAATAATAATAATAATAATAATAATAATAATAATTTACCTCTAAAACATCCTGCAACAAATCTGCAAAGTGTGAAGGCAGTCATAAAGAATAAAAGGTTAACAAGTGTTCTTTAAATGGTTCTCGACTTTTCTAAAGCCATTCGAATGTCCTCAGCAACCCTTTGATTACGTTTTAAAGGACAAGCCTAAAAGTAGAAGCTCCCATGGAGGTTAGTGACGGTCATACACTTTTAAATATAATAGAAATCTGCTTGGAATAACCAAAACAAAAGTTTTTCACGGTGGTGCCAGTGAAGATCCATATTTTGGTTCCCCTAAGAACCTTTCCGTTAATGACACATTGGTAAATACTGTATGGTACGTTTTTTATAGTGAGAATATTACAAAGAACCTTATGTACAAAGGAAATGTTCCACAGTTCAAGGTTCTTCATAGAACCATAGAATCTGACAGAGAAATAAAAATAAAAATCTAGGTCTTCTCAAAACTCTCACAAATAATTGTAATATACACTGTGTACTTCTTTATATATTGTATATAATATTTACAGTATATAATTCTGGTAACAAAACACCAACCAAGGGGCACTGAACGTTCTGAGAAATGACACTGTGCTCCATTTTATTCATGTTATATAAATTCTGAGAAGAAAAGGAATTTTTTTTTTTCAATAAGAGTCATGAAAACCACAACATATGATGATTGTCGCAATATTATTTTAGTTCTTTAACTAATAACACCACTGTGACCTTTTTGTAGCTTTAATTGAACTTCTTTACATTTTGTAACTGGAACTGAACTGGATTTAATTGGGATCTTTAATTGGGAACGTATCAACGTGGGTGAATACTAATGCAAGGTGATGTATACTAGGCAGTGATTAGCATTGTAAGAGTGAATGTTACCTAGATCAGAGCACTGCGCCACACGCAGATGGCACTGGCATCTGAAGGGACAAATGGGTCCAACGCGAACTTCAGGAAGAACCTCTTCAACAGGAGGAACTAAAGTTGGGCCGTCACCTGAACTTGGGTCGTCCTCCATCATGAAGTCTAGAAAGCCACTCTGATGGAAGGGCAGAGCCCAACATACGGACACCAGGAGCAGGGTGAGACAGGCCAACCTCATGCTGTCACTGACCTGGAAGGTGGAGACAGGAGACAGGGCAAAGGTCAGAGATCAGAGGTTAAAAAGAGAGCAAGGGTTTTTGGAAAACATGGGAATGCAGGAATTTAGGAGAACTGGTTGAAGGCTGAGGGAATGATTTATTTATTTATTTATTTATTTATTTATTTATTTATTTATTTTTGTTTCGCTTGGAGAACTAAAGAACATTCAAATGTTGAACATCAATTTGTTTATTTATTTTTTTTTTCAGATTAGGCTTGAAATTAAACTGGGATGGATTTGTTTCTCATTTAATTTCAAGCCTAATCTGAAAAAAAAATAAATAAATAAATAAAAAAAGTATTTAAAAATTCCACAGTATTAGAGTAGAATAATCAATAGCAGCTTAGTGCAACGAAGCAGATTTAGTGTTACAGTGCTGATTATTTTCTTGTAACAGTGAAAATTAAGAAACACCCCTTTAAAATATGTGAACTTTAGCCCTCAAGGGATTTTACTCCATTCTAACTGGGGCCCTTCCACCCTTAGTCATAGGGATTAAAATTATCTTTCTACTGCAGACACACACACACTCACACACACACACACACACACACACACACACACACACACACACACACACATGCATATAGTTACAAAAAGAGAAAGAAAAACACTTAACACACACACACATGCATATAGTTACAAAAAAAGAAAGAAAAAGACTTAACACACACACACACATGCATATAGTTACAAAAAAAGAAAGAAAAACACTTAACACACACACACACACAAATGAAAGTAAAATTGCTGGGTAAGTAAATTTAAGGTTAGTTCAGGTCCAAACAATTTCACGTCTCTCATTCTTTCTTTTGGCGGACGGTATAATTATGGTATGGCGAGCGAAATCCCTGAGACGGTGACCTCTGGGTCTGGACTTGAGAGTTTAAATCGAACAGAAAGCACAAGCTCGTATTTTGGATCGGGGACGATTTATGATGGATCAAAAAATAAGAGAATAAAATGATAGAGCCAAATCTCTGCAAGGATTTCACAACGTGGATCCAAAACAAAATATCTTCTTCATTACAAAAAGTTCTAGCATGAGTCCAATTCGCTGACTTCATCAGCTGGATAAAAGCCTGAGTCTTTCCATCTTCCCCGAGAGAACAACAGCATATCATGTACCAAACTCCTGAGAGCGACTGTTAAATAGTCCACCACAATTCAACTATCTTCTTGTTTATTGAAGCTAAACTCGAAGTGATCTGCAGAAATGTAGAAGATGAGCACTCGCTCAAGCTTATCCCTAAACCGTAGGAAGTGTTGGGATTGTTTTGTTCATTCAACAAATCAGAATGACACATTAAAGCACTTGAAAATAGACTCAATGTTATGACATGAAGATTTCAAAATATAATACGATGCGCTGGATCAAGTGCTATTTTACAAGCTGCTGATTAATGAGAGTGGAAGACGTGAGAAATTAGGAATATTCATGCAGCACTATGCTATCAATCTTTTAATTGTCTCTCGCTTAAACCGTACGACGTCTGATATTTTAGAAAAAATGTTACGTGTATTTTCTATCTCAGTTTCTTTCAGGGTTTATTTCATTCTTCACATTTCTATAACGTTAGTCTTAGTTTTCACCTTTATTAAACTGTCTCTTGCTTCGTCACATAAACTCAGAGGTTAGATAGAAAGGATCTCAATCGAAAGCCTACAAGATCCAAACCCGATTCTGAATACGAGAAACTTTCTTCGTGGAAATATTCTGAATCCTGATCTCTAGCAACATCTCTGTTTTACTACATATATAAACCTCTGACTCTTTAACTGTTAATTAATCCAGCATGTGTCTATCTCATTCATCCAGAAATAGAGAACGTCTCATTAGGCTGAAGGAACAAACCTTTAACTGCCAGAAGCTAGAACTCTTTTTAACTGGTCTTCTGTCTCAAAGAACAGGCCAAGACAGGAGTGATGAGCCCTCGAGCACTGGCTTCCTCTGCTTTCTAAACAGAGTATTAGATTCCTGTCATGGCTATCTGACCACCCACCCAACTCCTGAGACACGTTTTCACTTTTTTTTCCCCAGTGTGTTATGTGTTCAGCCCTGTTCTATCAGCCAGGTGAAGACTGTGACAAAAACCGACGAGCTCAAAGTCAATCTCTTTGTTGAAGTGAAAAAGTTTGCTTTCTAAATCAATTATGCTAACAGTGCAGGCAGGTTGTAACAGAAAAGTCTGGAAAGCAGAATAATCAGGGTATCCAGCCAGGTGTCAGGAGAGATTATCAATACTGTAGATTGTAGATATGAATGAAAATCTTTTCAGTTACCCGATTGAGCTTCGAATCTTAATTTCTTCTCAAACTTTACCTCAGAAATGACACCTACCTGTTTTTGCACGTCCGTATTCTAACGCCGAGCCGTTTGGCTGCTCAGACTTTTGTTTTTTTTAATACAGTGTGGAAATGATTCACAGAAACATGTGATGTGTCTTTAAAAGGTGTTTTATGTTTTGTCTTGTTTTATGTATGGCAGGTTTAAAAAAATCTGATTGCAAACTCATTTGAATGTGTTAGCGTTTGCTTGAATTTGCGTCATTTCAATTTCTGCGATCGCAAAATGATTTTTTTTTCACTTATTATTATTATTATTATTATTATTATTATTTTTGAGATATATTAAATGAAGGTGAGTGGTGATGAGGTCAGTGGCCTATACAGTGTTCCAGTATAATTATAGATCCAACACAAAACCAGTCTTTGTTGGACACAATGGCTTACTGTCCATGTGTCCTAATGAGACTCTTATTAACGGGTTATTAAAACTGCATGAAGATGACGTTATCCAGAGCGAGAGAACATGAGAGAATTTTTTATTTTATTTTTCTCCAGTGCTGCACTGTGTTAACAAGCAGATCTTGCCAGATCATTACACCCTCAGCACTAATGGAAACTGTTTCACACCGGTGAACCCCTGGAGGCGACCCATGAGTGTGTGTGTGTGTGTGTGTGTGTGTAAAAGAGAGATAAAGAGAGAGACAGAGAGAGAGAGAGAGAGAGAGAGAGTTCAGCCCAAAAAAGATGCACTGCTGGCTGTTTCCAGGCTTTGAAACGGTGCCTGGATGAAAGCATCACCCCTGGCCTTCAATCTCTGAGAAATAGAAAAAGGATACGTGGCTCTTGAAAAAACTTGCCCTCTTTTTTTGCCTTCGACTCGTTCAGCTCGTGTGTTTTTAGTTTGTGCCAGAGTTTTAAGTCCTAAGGTGAGAAGAAAATCAGAGAGAATAGAGGGTATGGAGCTTACACTTCCTGTCTACAACAACAGTCCCAATCACACACACACACACACACACACACACACACACACACACACACACACACACACACACACACATATTAGTTTTCCATTTTACAGTGTAAGCAAAGTCCTGACAGGAAGCACAATGCAATCAGCTGGAGATTAAACACATGTGTCCTCAGCTATAGCTTCACTTTTTCCCCTCAGGCATCATCAACAGTGTTTGCGGTTAAACCGAAGACTCCATTCCGATTGGCCAACGATTCGTTTTCTATAACAGCGGATCTGTAATTGAAGCTTTTCTTCCAGGGTGAATGAATGTTTATTTAACATTTAAGGAAGGAGTCTCCAGTGTCAGAGATTTGTAACAGTCAAAGTTGAAGCTGTAAATTTTATGCTTTGGAGGTTATATGCAGATGTTTCACAACACTTATGTAACTATAAATGGATAAAAAGAATTGATCAGAATTAATAAAGAAGAATAAATCAGGAGTTCAGGACAGTAAAAACCAGTCACTGATTATTTTCATGTAACACTTTAATTCCTAGATGTTATATGTAGTTTGATGTAATTATAGTAGCTATCAAATTTTTATAAGCACCCTGAAGCCACAGACAAAAGATTTTCTTTTTTTTTTTCTTTTTTTTTTTTTTTTAAGATTTAATCGCTTTAGCTGTGTGTGCTATACAGAAAGAAATGAGACAGTTTCTCTCTATCCTGAATAAATAAAATGAAAAAAGTAAGCCATGGTTTTGGCTTTAAAACATAAAATCTTCACTGTTTGGAAACAAAATAAAGCACATTTCTGGGTTTAAGCAATTCTGTGAGCATTCATCAAATACTGCACACGTCTCTTAGCTAGTTTAGTTTTCTCGCTAGTTTTTATGCTAGTTACTTCAACAAATCACGAGGAAGGTAGAAGCAAGCAATCTTAGCAACTGAACATTTTATTTAACTTGTTTATTGATGCTACTTTTACCAAAACCACAACTGTACTGTACGCTAGCTAACAAGCTAGCAGACACTGATCACCCTGCTAGCTTTTTCACATGTTCTTCTTTTGGTACATTCGAGGCTTCTTGACTATTAAAATGTCAAAAGAAAAGAAAATCATTGAATGTAAGTGTTATGTTATGGTTGTAAGATTTTTGGAGCGTTTTTTCACACCGTTCACACATGTTTTACTAGTAAGATAGCTAACTTTGGCTAAGATCGGCTTACAGGATTTCTGTCAGGTTGGTTTCTGCCTTATTGCTAATGCTAATTACCTAATTTAAGCTTAACCTGTCAACATTTGACAACTATTGACAATTGACAACATTTGACAATCTATTGCAAACCTAATTTCTGTCAGATTTTCTTAAAAGTCATAGCCTTAGATGCTAATACTTGACTGCCAGTGCCAGATAGTTAGCTAAAGTAAGCAAACTATTTAACATTTGTAGGAATATTTCTTAAGTGATATTAAAAAATGGATCTAACAGGATTTCTGTTAGAGTTATTTAAGACTTATTGTAATTTTCACTGCTAACTCTAGCTAGTTCGATAATGTAATCTACGATAATGTCATCAACGATGTTGTTGAACCTTTAGCAAATACTGAACTTCTATGAGATGTTTTTAGTGTCAGCTAGCATACGACAGCTAACCTGACTAATTTGTTTTTGAGGTCATTTCGCTAGACATTTTTGGTATTGAATATAATAATGTAGCATGAAGTGTCTGAACTACAGGGTATGAATAACTAATTATGTCAGTGTAACTGAAAAATGAAGAAGAATTTGAATTTGTAGGCATTCGTCTAATTGTGTGAGCATCGGATTGATTACTAGCTAGTTTTCTTGCTGTTTCTTATGCTAGTTACGTCAACAAAACAGTAGGGAAGCAGGATTGAGTGTAATAGCAACTAAAAGTTTTACTTGATTACTTGCTTGTTTACTGAAAATTCACTTTACTTGCTTGTTTTTAAACTCAACTAGCCAACAGACATGACCGTCACTAAAGTCTGAAATCTTTTTCCTTGTAGTTTTAGCCTTGTGTCTGCATATGAAAAGGTTGTGAGAGACGGTAACGTGGGATCTCCTGCTGTGCCGTTTTATCCAGGAGAACTTCCTCGCAAAGCTGCTGCATCGCTACACCTGCTCAGACCTGCATGAAAATAAATCAGGAAATGACTCCCGATGGTTTGATCACCTCAGAGAAAATAAAACCAAGCCTTTCCCACAGAGCCTTAGAAAATTCCATGTCTTGAGATTCACATGGGGAAGAAAAGAAAAGAGTAAAAAAAAAAAAAAAGCCACAGCATGCTGATTAATGGTGAAAACATTCAGAGAGTTTAGGGTCAGTTTGGGAGAAGGTATGCATGTGGTTAAGCCACATCACAACCGGTTCGTTTCCATTAAGCGTTCTTGTCGACCCGACGTGTTAACCCTGGGTTTGGGTTTAGCGATGGAAATTCCATATGGATGGGAATGAGGGTTGGGAAATCAGGATGATAGCCAGTGTCCAGCGTGGCTCTTCTTCACCGTGTCTCGTCTCTGGCACCGCCTGGTAACGTGATCTGCTGCAGGAACTGAATTAAAAAGTAAAAAAGAAGAAGAAGGAGAAAAAAAAGATCTGCCAGCGTTTATTAGGAGTGCCATTAAAACACTAAACATTCCCAATCGATGCTGGTAAAGCTGCACTTCCAAATTTGGGATATACTGTAAAGCCCTAAAGGCCGCTGTATATTTGCCTGGACCCTTGTCCCACCACTCTATTCCCTCCCTCCCTTCTCTTCCTCCTCCTCCTTCACATCTTGATGCCTAACTCGGGTTGTGTTTTGAGTTAGTTGGGAATTTTGGTGGGGGTTTGCTGGGAAGTGCTTCGTTGGCTCCCACAGCCTGTGTGCTCGGAAGGAAAGCTGTGTCATTAAAGCATTTATGAGATCTCGGTGCCAGGGAGTCGTCTCTTCCTCTCCCTTTACCTCGTGTACACTTTTTTCTTCTTTTTAATTTCACTACCTGTATACAGTACAATACACACTTCTTTCAGTTCAGTCAAGTCTCTGGAAGCTTGAAAGGAAGATTTCAGACACACAAACAGACTGAAACCTAATCTCTCTGTCACGATAGGAAACGAAATCCCAGCAACTCTTAACTTGTCAAGAATTCTGGGATATGAGGTGTAATTTTAATATTAAAGGATAAGAAAGCAGCTGAAGTTAAGGATGTTTTCCCAACCAACCAAAAGCCTGATTCCTTAAGTGCACAAATAATACATAAAACCATTATATAAGGTTCAATTATTATCTAATTCCCAAGAACCAGTTAGATATGATTGTGTTTTCGAATATATCTTTATATGCACAGTTTAATAAAAATACACGTACTTATGAAAATACTTCAGTATATTTAGATAGTAAACGAATGTAGGTTTAAACGTCATGTCAACTTGCATGTATCTTAAAGACGTTTCAAATCTTAATCTAAATCTTTTCTGATTTCTCAACATACTAAAAGTGTCATTTAAAGGTGTTAAAATGTTTTTAAGTGTTTTTTCGGGTTAATAAACAGCAGTAAAGTGGAAGTGACAC
>NC_083475.1:20223182-20243182 GCF_030014155.1 Tachysurus vachellii
AACAGACAGAGAAAAAATAGAGAATCTGAAGGTTGTTTGAGAGAGAGAGAGAGAGAGAGAGAGAGAGAGAGAAAGAGCGAGAGAGAGAGAGAGAGAGAGAGAGAGAGAGAGAGAGAGAGAGAGAGAGAGAGAATCTGAAGCTTGAGACTGAAGAGAGAAAAAGAAAGAGTCTGAAGCATACTTAGAGACTTAGAGAGAGAGAGAGAGAAAGAGCGAGAGAGAGAGAGGGAGAGAGAGAGAGAGAGAGAGAGAGAGAGAGAGAGAGAGAGAGAGAGAGAGAGAGAGAGAGAGAGAGAGAGAGAGAGAGAGAGAGAGAGAGAGAGAGAGAGAGAGAGAGAGAGAGAGAGAGAGAGAGAGAAAGAGCGAGAGAGAGAGAGAGAGAGAGAGAGAGAGAGAGAGAGACTTTTTTTGCTTGGCTGTATTTGGTAAATAAATAAATAGATAGATAGATAGATAGATAGATAGATAGATAGATAGATAGATATTAGTGAGGTGTAGTGTAGAGTTCAGTAGGTTTATGTTTGTGGTTCTGGTGCAGATGGTCCTGTATCTCTTTCTGAATGAAAGTTGGTTGAACAGTTTGTGACTAGGGTGGAAAGAGCCTTCGATGATTTGGTGTGCTCTGTGCAGACATCTACTGTGGTGAAGAGACTAGATTACAGGAAGTTGCACCAGCCTTTGATTTCTTTTCACACACTGCGGAGTCGCCTTACCACACTGTAATGTTTGTCTGGATGCTCTCTATGATGCAGCGCTATAAATTGGCAATGATCTTGGGGCAAGATGAATTTTTTTGGATCTTCTCAGGAAGTTGTACCTTCCTAACCAGAGTTGAAGTGCTCTGATGCCAAAACAGGGCCTCAGATATGTGGACAACCAGGAACGTAAGGCAGGAGACATACTTCAGTCCCGTTGATGCAGACAGGGGCGTGTTCGCTGCTATTAGTTTTACAGAAGTCCTCAACGGGCTTTTTCGTCTTTGTGGCATAGAGGGTGAGGTTGTTACCAGAATACCATGCTGACAGGCTTTGGTTTTCCTCCCTGTAGACAATTTGTTGTTGTTGCTGATCTGACCAATAACAGTGGTATCATCTGCATACTTTTTAAAGATTTTGGGGTTATGCAGTATATAACACAATCATGGGTAAACAGGAGGAAGAGCAGTGGGCTCAGCATCCAGCCTTGTATAAGAGGTTTGTGATCATTAATAGTCTGGATGCCTTTCCTCATGCGTCTGGGGTCGGAGTCGCTGTGGAAGTGCTCCTCGGTGTGAAGTGTATGTGCATGCATGGCTTTCCTAATGCCACCTTCTCAGTTTAGCCCTGACTCTGCTGTATTCATCTGCATCACGTGGAGCCGTGGAGTTCATTTCATGGCCATGGAGTTCATGGAGTTGTGCATATTTGGGTAGCATGAAGAAAGAAAGGTGATCAGACTGACCCAGGTGGGCGAAGGAAATGACCTTCTACTCCTCAGCTCCTCCAGTTTCTGTATATGTGGTCCAGTGTGTTGTCCCCTTTGTTAGAGCAGGAGACATTTTGATGAAATTTGGGGAGTATAGTTCTTAATCTGGGGGAGCACGGTGGCTTAGTGGTTAGCACATTCGCCTCATACCTCCAGGGTCGGGGTTCGATTCCCACCTCCGCCTTGTGTGTGTGGAGTTTGCATGTTCTCCCCGTGCCTCGGGGGTTTCCTCCGGGTACTCCGGTTTCCTCCGCCGGTCCAAAGACATGCATGGTAGGTTCATTGGCATGTCTGGAAAATTGTTCGTAGTGTGTGATTGCGTGAGTGAATGAGAGTGTGTATGTGCCCTGCGATGGGTTGGCACTCCGTCCAGGGTGTATCCTGCCTTGATGCCCGATGATGCCTGAGATAGGTACAGACTCCCCGTGACCCGAGGTAGTTCGGATAAGCGGTAGAAAATGATTGAGAGAGTGAGTGAGTTCTTAATCTGTATGAATCCTCATGTCATTCCCATATCCTGGTTGTATTTAATTCTCCTTACATAAAAGCTGCTTACATAAAAGGTCAGCAGTCGTGTGTGCATTTGTTAACATGTGAAAACACAGTGAAATGATGTTTATCCCGTTGTTTAGCAATTTACGACTCAGTAATTTCGCCAAAGTGGTCAATTTGCTGCCTACTCACAGTCTTTGTGTCACTGTTCCATGTGTAGGACCGACACATTCTAATTAAACTGGGATGTATACTCTACCATGCTCATGTATATGCGTTTTCTACATTATTTATCTTACTCCTGAGCCACAGAGCTGCACTTAAACAGAACAAAGCTACGGTTTCGGTGAACCATTCAAACAGTTTTTAACATTTTCACAAACGTTTGTGTGGGAAAAATTATTTCAACGTGTCGCTCTTATAAATAATGTAACGACATCTGGAAGTTTCCAGAGTTCCCAAGGTACCTATTTAGCAGATCGTATCTAAACAATTAAAGTCAGCGGTAATTACATGTAAGGGAGATTTAATCCTGAATGGATTGCAGATGATACAGGTACATAAAAAAAACAAAAGGGAAAGAAAACACACCCCGTGTTTTAAAGAAGCTTTTCAGTTCAAAGGAGTCATTTCTAAACCCTGCTTAAAGAGAAGCACTTTGTTTCTCCAGCAGCTGAATGACACAGCATGTAACAGAAGATAGGAAAGTTGAACGCCACGAGGAATTAAACGTTTGCGTCTGAATCAGTGTGAGAGAAGAAAAGGCAGGTAGAGTCTTGCCACTGCCAGCTTGACTGGAACTCCACTTGATCTTTCAGAAATTTGGCTTGCTCACTGCTTTAATCAGCTTTTTTTTTTTTGGAAACTACAAAAAAAAACTTTTTTTCATAACTACAATTTAATGCTGAAATGTTTCAGTATTAGGGGGCACGGTGGCTTAGTGGTTAGCACGTTTGCCTCACACCTACAGGGTTGGGGTTCGATTCCCACCTCCGCCTTGTGTGTGTGGAGTTTGCATGTTCTCCCCGTGCCTCGGGGGTTTCCTCCGGGTACTCCGGTTTCCTCCCCCGGTCCAAAGACATGCATGGTAGGTTGATTGGCATCTCTGGAAAATTGTCCGTAGTGTGTGATTGCGTGTGTGAATGAGAGTGTGTGTGTGTGCCCTGCGATGGGTTGGCACTCCGTCCAGGGTGTATCCTGCCTTGATGCCCGATGACGCCTGAGATAGGCACAGGCTCCCCGTGACCCGAGGTAGTTCAGATAAGCGGTAGAAAATGAATGAATGAATGAATGAATGAATGTTTCAGTATTATGATCAAAGATATATCAAAATATCAACGTACATACGTAAGCTTTCAAGATCCATCAGACCATGAACCATACACAACACAGATCCTGGGTCAAACATAATTTTTTCTCCACAGGAACTTAAATTGATCTTATTTCTATAACTGAGCTGTTAAAGGTTAAAGATGTTCTCAAGGACTCAATAGCTACTAAGCACTTCTTGCTCCAAACTTTCTCTACATGTCTACAGGTAAACGCAGGCACACATTACAGATGATGACAGAAATGGAAGGAAGGATAAATAGAAATACTACACAACTCAACTACACAACTCCAGGCGGCAGCAGTCGCAGTGTGTCTGGTGTTGCATCTAAGGACCGTTTTTACTCTACCTTCAATTAACTTTTATAAGAGCTCGTTAACTGGATTATAAACATGTAACCTGTCAGGAGGATCTTTATACCTGTTAAATCTATATTCATTTCGTATAGAGAAAAAAAGTCAGTTGTTTATTGTGTGCGCACATGGTGTAGGAGCTCGTAACGACATGGTGTGAGTCTGCAACTTGGCCTGCTGACTCAATGGCTGTAAACAATCTGGATGTAATTTAGAAGGAAAGAACCACCGCTGGCTGATGTGGCTGTGTCTGCTTAAGGCTTGGCACTGCTTCTGATCTGATCTGATGACTGGGTTCTTGCACACACACACACACACACACACACACACACACACACACACACACACACACATACACACATACACACACAGGCTAATTTGTATGTAAAGTTTAGTATTAAGGTCAAGATTTAGCACTTCCTGTCTTTTTACAATTTATTTATCGAACATCAAGAACATTGCTCTACCTCAACAGATCCTGCACGTAATATAAAAGTAATAATAAATGAGCTAAAATCACATTATTTAACAAAAAAAATTTAGGTTTTCTGAAAAATGAAAGTCACTGTTGCTAACATGAAGAAAAATGAAAACAACGAATTTAATGAATTATTTTACTATTTTGATAGATAAATGGGTCACGGTGGCTTAGTGGTTAGCACGTTCGCCTCACACCGCCGTCTTGTTTGTGTGTAGTTTGCATGTTCTCCCCGTGCCTCGGGGGTTTCCTCCGGGTACTCCGGTTTCCTCCCCCGGTCCAAAGACATGCATGGTAGGTTGATTGGCATGTCTGGAAAATTGTCCGTAGTGTGTGATTGCGTGAGTGAATGAGAGTGTGTGTGTGTGTGCCCTGTGATGGTTTGGCACTCCGTCCAGGGTGTATCCTGCCTTGATGCCCGATGACGCCTGAGATACACACAGGCTCCCCGTGACCCGAGGTAGTTCGGATAAGCGGTAGAAGATGAGTGAGAGAGCGAGTGAGTGATAGATAAATAAGGGAACTAGCTATAGATAGACAGATAGACAAATAGATAGATAGATTATTGATCCCGGAGGAAATTCAAGAGAATTTACTGCATCATTAAGGTGTTGGTCATTGTGGGTTTTCTGTAGTTCATAAAAATCCAACCATGAAAAAAGTGTTAGTATTTTTGTTCATGTAAAATTGTGTATTAACACGGATGTTATCCTGGCTCACGTGTTCCTGTTAAAGATATCCATTAAGCTCAGACTACAATAAAGCTTTATCCGCATTCTTGATCATTTTTGCTTTAACCCAGCTTACGTTTCTTTGCGAGGTCAGAACCGAGGCACGTTTTTCTCGACTGAGCTTCATGAAGCCGTGGCCAGGTCCGGGTCTGTTACATCCATCAGGACGTTTGTGAAATGACCTGTTGCGAAGGCCAAACTCTCTCTGCAGTGTTTGCTTTCTTTCATTTCACCACCTGCCGAAGCCCAGAGGAAGGAAAGGAAAAGAAACAACAAGAAAGTCTGATGAAAAGTCTCAGTGCTCGCACATGGGGCACGTTTACCTTGTGGCCTGATAAAAAGTGCATTATGACAAAATAAAAGCAGATATGTGATTAGTGGTTCAACTAAACTGGCCTGTGTAAACTCTTGGGTTTGAAGGTCACAGTGGCCACATTAAGACAAAAAGCATCAGACATAGGCATAAATATAAGGATATTGTGTTGTACAAAGACAGAGAATCAGATATAAGAACAACTGCACTGTGACGAATCCTTTAATCCTTCATTTATACCTGTACACTAGTTACTAGTGCACTAGTCTGCTGGAGGAACGGAGATGGACTCGTGGGAGGTTTTGTGTCTGTGAGTCTGATCTAAAATAAATCTGGACTCTTTTAGTGTGTTTTAGACGTGTGTTTTTCCCTCTGCTGATAATCTTACACTGAATTTTAGTGTTGAAGATAAACTTTTAGATGAACAAACACTCAAAGCATCTCAGAGACCAGAAATGGGTTTGATGTCAACATTTACTCTGAAGACACAAATGTTTGTGTGGAAAAAAATAGTAATAGGAGTTTAATTTGTTGTATTATTTTTTGTAAAAGCAGTTCGGTCCCCAATTCGAACCCAAAATAAGACGTTCAGTAATAAATCGATCAGAGTTCATCGTTAAGATTTGTGTTCTGCTTGGGTCTAAAATATTTGAATAGAAATAAACCCATAACCAGTCCCTTCAACATTCTGTGGTTAAAGACATTAACGCTAAGGTCCAGAATTTTTGAAAAACGACCTCCGATTTTCCAGCAGTTTGGGTTTAAACGTCGTGCGACGTCAAACGATTGAGGCAGTGGTGACTCAACTGATAAAGGCTTTGGATTGTTGTTTGGTGGATCAGGGTTCAAGTCCCAGTACTACCAAGCTGCCACTGTTGGGCCCTTGAGCAAGGCCCTTAACCTTCTCTGCTCCAGAGTCACTGTATCATGACTGACCATGTGCTCTGACCCCAGCATCCACAGTTGGGTCATTACATATGTGTTTAAAAGACGAATAATGTTTTTGTGATTTCAATAATTAAAGTATTTTTAATCAATTAAAAAAAGGACAAAAATCTAAGTTTAAGTCTAACCTGTGTCAGATCTCTGGATGGATCGAGGGACATTTTTTATTTCTTAAGCCCTATTCGGACAGGATTAGTTTTACGTGGGGACGTGGAGTAATGCAATTTTACCTCAGGATGTCTGTAATATAAATTGGCCAATTCGCACGGGACAAGACATCTCAGTAAAACTAGCAGAAGTGGGATGGGTAACTCGCTTTACGCACCACAGACATTGCTTCCTGTTATCACGTGCGCAAACAGACAACATGGCGCCTCCATGCTTGCAAAACGTGCCAAAAACTACTTTTAAACAGGAAATGACGGAATTTTACCGTACATATTTACAGCGGGTCTATTCGGACGGGATTAGTATTACCTGAGGTCATTTTTCCGGACCTTTTTACAGAAGGTAAAAGTCGCCGTAATCTTTACTGACATTGTCTGTAATGATTACCGAGATGGGACTAAAATCACAGAGAAGCTCTGGTAATAAGTTACCCCCACGTCCCCACGTAAAACTAATCCCGTCCGAATAGGGCTTTAGTCCTGCATTATTTTGCGTAGGTTTTTGTCATCTAGAGGAACGTTGTTGCATTTCAGTGTGCAATAAATGTTTCTTAACTTGATTTGAAAAGTCTCTACTGACCCTCATGTGTTATTTACTCTCCTAGCTGTTTACACTCCTGCTGGTATGTCCCATCCACAGCCTCGTCCAAAACCACACAGGTCTTCTCTGAACCTGTCTGGCCATTAATTCACTCCCAAACACCGGACAACTCCTCATCTGTTGCTCATTTAGGAATCTCATTAGTAGGACTGTTTTTACACGCCAGAGTTACGCTCACGATGAGCAGTTTTGCTTGTGTTTGTTTCTGTAATCCTTGCTTGTTTGACTTTGACTCTGCTTAATGATTTAAATGTATTGTAATGAATAAAAATTAATGAATTGTAGATTTCTGTTTGGCCAATGTTTAAGTCCTGAGTGACAAATCCAAACTCTATACTGTGAAGCTAGCTACGTTTTTGTTTCTGTCTAACTAGCTAGTTTGTTGATCATACTGTAGCTATCCAAATTTAATGAACACAGCACCAGTAAACTAGCTAACAAGTGTTAGCAACACTCAGGACATTAAAAGTATAACATTTTCAGAACATATATTATAGAACATTTAAAGAGTAATATATTGATATGTCATTCATCTGAAGGAGGAAGGATGCACGGCGTTTGTAGTGTTAACTGTGGTGTTTGGCTTGTTGCTTAGCAACCGACACCAGTGTTGTATAAAGTACTAGAAAGCAATACTTGAGTAAAAGTACAAGTATCGTACTAGAAAAAGACTTTAGTAGAAGTGAAAGTTACCTTTTAGAATATTACTCAAGTAAAAGTCTTAAAGTATCTGATATTTACTGTACTTAAGTATCAAAAGTCATTTTCTGATATTTAATGTACTTAAGTATTTGAAGTAAAAGTAAAAAGTACAATTTCAGTGATTTTCTGTAGGCATAAGATCAGGGGCGGTTCTAGGGTCTCATCTTTAGGGGGTTTTAGTCCTCAGTGAGAATTTAAAACAAGAAGAGTTTTATATTATATATTATATGACTAAATAGTAAGCCAAAAGTTATGGGATTATTTAAAAGGGCAAAAGTGGACACAAAAATTTTATGCATGATGTAATGATGCTGGTCTTGAATCAGATCAGTTCATGTGTGTGTGCATTCTCTACAAACAGTGTGTCTAATGAATGCAGTCATTAATAAACAAATATTCACAAGACAAAGACCAAATCAATAAATGTTATTTTTATTTAGTATTGAATGGATTGTTTTCATTAATATTTTGTTTGTGCTACAACTCTGGTAATAAGAATAGTGACATTTCACTGCTTTTGGTTGGCGTCTTTGCGGCTTTCCGCCGATTAACGTTATAGATAAACGCCTCCAGCTCTGACTGCGCGTGCACGCTGTGTGTCCCTGTGCTTCTCCGTAGAGCGTGAGGAGCGTAATGTAATCTAGGAGCAGTGATTCACCAAACCTCCCTTATTGCAGTCACACACATTTCTTCTGATTTTATTTTGTAGTAACGAGTAACGAAGATGCTTAGTGGAAATATAACGGAGTAAAAGTAGACATTTTATCTAGGAAATGTAGTGGAGTAAAAGTGAAAGTTGACATAAATTTAAATTTAAAAAGCGAAGTAAAGTACAGATACGTGAAATTTCTACTTAAGTACAGTAACGAAGTATTTGTACTCCGTTACATTACAACACTGACTGACACCCGTTCAAAAATGGGAACAGCAGGTAAAAAAAAACAGGTGAAAAAACTCAAATCAGGTAAAAAAACAGGTGAAAAAACTCAAATCAGGTAAAAAAACAGGTGAAAAAACTCAAATCAGGTTAAAAAACAGGTGAAAAAACTCAAATCAGGTAAAAAAAACAGGTGAAAAAAAATCAGGTAAAAAAACAGGTGAAAAAACTCAAATCAGGTAAAAAAAATGAATATTGCAATATTTATCAGGAAGCAAAACACTGAACATCACGGAAGTGTGCGAGGTGAAAATTTGTCACACTGAAAAAATGAGCAGAAGTACGATATCAAAGAATGAATAAAGCTGGTCAAGTAGCTCAGTGGTTAAGGTGTTGGGCTACTGATCGGAAGGTCATGGGTTCAAACCCCAGGTCCACCAAGCTGCCACTGCTGGGCCCCTGAGCAAGGCCCTTAACCCTCAGTTGTAATTCACTCTGGATAAGGGTGTCTGCTAAATGCCATAAATGTAAATGTAAAGTACACGACAAACTTAAGAAGAGTAAAAATACATGATAAAGCTGTGAAATATAACAAAATGTGCTCGGGTACGGAACCACACACACAAACTTTATCACTAAGTGTGAGACACACCGTTATTTAAAGAGGTCACATGCTGGATTTGTCCAATCGATGGCGCTTGATACACGAATATGCAAATAAGCAGAAATGCAGATTATGAAAAGCCAGGATTAAATGTTAGCCACATTAATGATTTCTGGTGTGAAAAGCTTTGATTTAGAAGGTTGTTCTGAACATAGTGATTACGTTAATCTGCTTAGAGTCAAC
Source organism: Tachysurus vachellii (assembly GCF_030014155.1). Taxonomy (NCBI): domain Eukaryota; kingdom Metazoa; phylum Chordata; class Actinopteri; order Siluriformes; family Bagridae; genus Tachysurus; species Tachysurus vachellii. Next base: position 20,232,483 of record NC_083475.1, read on the forward strand.
TGAACCACTAAACAGTCCATCTCAGTATGCTCAGTAACAAACACAATGTTTAAAGTCTTCAGGGTTATCAACAGCAGTGCCAAGGGTTTCAGCTCCAGAAGTTTCCGTACACATGATGCCAGGGCTTCATGAACAGGAAGTGTGTGAAGTGGATTTTATACTCTTCATATCCTGTTCCCCTCAGCATGTGAATAATAATTAGGCCTCCGAGCTGGACTTTGATGTCCATCTATAACTCTTAATGTGATTCTGTTTGTGTGCTTGACTCATGATTGGCTCAGTAAAAGAAGAAATGCTTTTTACTGTCTTAACAAGTGCCAGATCTTCATTTAAGTCGAGACTCGTCTTAACGCTGCGCTTCCAGGCATAGAACATATCGTCTAGGTCTTTTTGTATGAAACAGGAGGTAAATGTTTGATTGTTACTTGCTGTTCATGATAGAGAACTTTTTTTTTCCAGTTGTAATTAATTGGACCATCTGGTTCAGTCTGGTTTGGGGTTATTGCTCTCACCAAACGGCACTGGCAACTCTTTGCCTTTACTCGAGCGTCTTAAAAAGATATATACACGTTACACCTCTTTCCCAGAACCTGGTGCAAGAAAATGCCAGTTTATTAAAAAATACCCGCTAGTTCAGACTGTGTGTGTGTTTGTGTGCGTGTGTTTGATTGAACATCTGTGCAATATCAGCATTTGAAGGATGTATTACTCTGAGCGCTGAAAAAGCCTTTGGAAATGAAAAAGGCACCAAATATGAAGAAGCAGGATGCAGATGAGAAACATTCCAGGCAAAAAAGTGAATAATACAAAACAGACTTTTTACATAACAGCAATAACCCAGAGGACAATTTTTTTAATGGATCATTTATTTTATGTTTTAAACTTTAACAATTTGTAATACAAGGTGTCCCAAATGTTGCCGTACATAGAGGAGATAAAAGCTGCTTTCACACAATCTCATTAAGAAATGTAGGATCTCAGCTCGCTTCCACTCGCTGAATTTAGCATCATGTGTTTTTTAGTGTTCACTCACTCATTTTCTACCGCTTATCCGAACTACCTCGGGTCACGGGGAGCCTGTGCCTATCTCAGGCGTTATCGTGCATCGAGGCAGGATACACCCTGGACAGAGTGCCAACCCATCACAGGGCACACACACACACACTCTCATTCACTCACGCAATCACACACTACAGACAATTTTCCAGAGATGCCAATCAACCTACCATGCATGTCTTTGGACCGGGGGAGGAAACCGGAGTACCTGGAGGAAACCCCCGAGGCACTGGGAGAACATGCAAACTCCACACACACAAGGCGGAGGCGGGAATCGAACCCCCAACCCTGTAGGTGTGAGGCGAACATGCTAACCACTAAGCCACCGTGCCCCCCTGTTTTTTAGTGTTTTTTTAAGTTAATAAATTCTGATTATTTTAGCTATCCTGCATTTTGGGTCTGTTTTAATCCCCGCGTTGATGACATAAGAAGTGAAAACAGGAATATGATTCATGGATCTTCCACAAAAATACTTTTAACTCTAAATAGATAAAAATATGATATTTTGTTGGTCCGTTTTTTTTTGTTTTTTTTTTAAGATTTTCCAATAAAATAAAATTTATTAATTTGTTAATCTAAAAAACTAGAATGTTTCACGTCTCACTTTTATTAGTTTGATTATGTTTCGTGTTATTTTTTCTTAAACAAATATGGCTAAAATGACAGCGTACAGCTGTGCATTCTGGGAGTTTTTTTAACCCCACATTTCCACATGTAATACACTCTCTATCCAAACTTTGATGGAAAAATCTCCCCATGTCCAGATCGTGGTTGATGACATGCTCCACTTTTTTAGTCTTTTGCGCTCTCGTCTTCCTCCATCGCTCTTAGTTACTCTGCAGTCAGCAACACAGGCGGATTGTTGTTTTTGCGTGTAGCGCTTTTAACAATGGACATTGTCTCAGAGCAGCTTTACAGAACATAAGAAATATAGTAAAAAGTTCCAGATTAATATTAGACTTAAATTTAAATGTGTTTGTATTTATCCCTAATGAACAAGTCTGAGGTGACTGAGGTGAGGAAAAACTCCCTTAGATGGAAGAGAAAGAAACCTTGAGAGGAACCAGACTCAAAAGTGAACCTCATCCTCATTTGGGTGACACTAGAGGGTGTGATTATAAACTGTTATAAACACCAGAGAGTGTTATTATGAATAATGTCCTTTCTACAGTCAGCTACAGACAGTTAGAGTCGGGAAAACCAGGAGCTCCTGAGTTTCTCATGCCGAAGCCTTCAAATATGGAGATCCAACATATCATCGCTGTCAGACGGAATCCTCGTATCTCCAAAACCGTTATTTTTCAGGAAATTAAAAAAACGCCGTACCTTATTTGCAGTGCACAGGGTTTAGTCTGCGTTGCAGTGGATTGTCTTGCACTAAATTCCTGTCCTCAGACGAGCACCAGAACTAGCGGGGGGTCAAGATTTTTTTTCTTTGAGCCCAGTGTTTTGAAGACATTTACCTCAGAAGACGTGTTGATTCGTTGCGACTCTTCTTGAGGAGAAATATGCCGTGAAGCTCTCCCGCGGAGTGAGGAAGAGGTGGACAGTTGAAGTGTCCAATGGAGTTATGAGATTTGCGCTCAAGCTATTTTCAAGACTTTAGATTGGTTAATAACTTGTAAAAATAACAGACCCACGTGGGGACTGACCAATAGTATCGATATGTGAAAAAATATGAAATTGACCAAATTTGGACATACGAGGTTTCCGCCCGACAGCGACGATATGTAGAATGTTGCTTTGTGTATTGATTAGGAGGTTGTTCTCCACTGAGACCACATGTACAGTATCTTCTTTTTCAACATTCGAAGTCTTTATGAAGTGGAACACAACTAGAGCTGGGATGAGGGATCTCTTGATGAGTGTGTTGTTCAGTGGAGCAGTTTACTGATCAGGAAGGTTGTAACACGGTCCTGCAGTAAGTTTTCAGCTCTGAGCTTAACTCTGGGTTCTGGTCATTCTGATGCTGTTTCATCACCCTGGGGAAAATTTTACAGCCGGGGTAAAAGTCAGGTTTAGCGCAATGATAAATCAGGATTAAACTCTACATGTAGGTTTGATCATGTGGATGTGGTGTGTCCTTTATAGAAGTCCTTATAAAATAATAACACAAAAATTAAAGTATTAGTAAAGTAGTACTTTTGGTAAAATATTCGAATGAGCATGTTAACATTAATCATATGTAAATCCACACACTATATATGGAGTTTATTTTATTTCTGAACTACATTGTTTTCACCATCTGCTACTGAGACCCTGTGAATTTACTACACAGTGTAAAAAAGCTTTCTCTTTTCTCTCTCTCTCTCTCTCTCTCTCTCTCTCTCTCTCTCTCTCTCTCTCTCTCTCAGACATGGACGCCTTCACTGCTGTGTTTCTAATCTTTCCCCTTTCCCCGACTCAACTTGTCTCCCATCTTCAGGAATTTTGGCAAAATGTCCAATTTCCGAGCAGTAAAGAATCGCTAAGCTTTATGTCATGGAACTTTGCGGGACAACTGGAAATGGCAGGTGGAGTTAATGTAAAAGCCGCGAGAAGGCGTTTCGGACCCTGGGGAGGCTGAGATACGGAGATGAGAAAGTTTATCTGCAGGTTGAAGGGAATTCTGTTTGTAGTGCCTTAAAAAAAAAGAAAAAAGAAAAGAAAATGCTAAAATACACAAAAGAAGCTTCTTGGGATGGAAACAAACTAAAACACAAATCAGGTCTCTGCTAACTCTGGAGATTAGATGACTTTTGGCACCTAAAACAAATATAGACAAAGAAGGAGAGTGTAGTAGATGTCACACACCCGCCCACACACACACACACACACATATACACACACACACACACTTTAGTTTTAGATAAATACAAGTCAAGAAATGGCAGAATTCCCAGGCCTCACACATACAAAGAAAGCGTTTCGCCTGGCAATCAGTGTTACCAGGGACTCAGCCATCAGAGAGAAACACACACAAACACACAAGCACACTATTGAACAGATGAAGTAAAAAAAGATGGCTGACCTTTTGTTTGGCTCAGCTCTGGGGCTCTGCCTGCTGGAAAGGCCTCTGTTTCACTGGGTGGAGTTCTGCTTTTAAAAGTTTCAAGCCTTATAGATGTATAAAAGACGCCCAAGCTTTTTGTTTTCCCACAGATACACACAATTAAAAGACGAGCACATGCATATGCAAGAGCGCAACCTCTTTAAAGACAGTCGATAATGATACAACCCGATGTTCTTGCCAAAATTCCCGTTTTGCATTTTGGAGCGTTCTGTAGAGGGTCAGTGTTATGGGACGTTCTCTGGGATCAATTTCAGTTAAATGAAAAAAAAAAAACAATTCAGCAAATGAAGGTCTGTGTGAGGTCTGAATCGGTAACTCACTCTCACTCATTTTCTACCGCTTATCCGAACTGCCTCGGGTCACGGGGAGCCTGTGCCTATCTCAGGCGTCATCGGGCATCAAGGCAGGATACACCCTGGACGGAGTGCCAACCCATCACAGGGCACACACACACACACTCATTCACTCACACAATCACACACTACGGACAATTTTCCAGAGATGCCAATCAACCTACCATGCATGTCTTTGGACCGGGGGAGGAAACCGGAGTACCCGGAGGAAACCCCCAAGGCACGGGGAGAACATGCAAACTCCACACACACAAGGCGGAGGTGGGAATCGAACCCCCAACCCTGGAGGTGTGAGGCGAACGTGCTAAACACTAAGCCACCATGCCCCACTGAATAACTATTCAGGGAAATTCTTTTCATTCAGTGTACATCAAAGTTAATGAAAAGTTAATGGGAAACATATTCTGTGAGCCCTGCTGTATCATGTTCTTGACTTACCTTCTCTTATTTCATCCACCTGCTTAATACGGTGTATTCTGCTTTGTGCTTGGACACTGTGAGAAATGGATTCCACAAGACCTGTGAAGGTGTGCTGTGGTATCTGACACCATGATGTAAGCAGGGAATTTGGAATCAACAGCAAAGAACTCTCTGTCAAGTTCCACAAACAGTTCCTGAAAGAGGACACTGCTGTTAGGGAACTTAGTTACCATGCCATGAAGAGGTGGATTTGGTCTGCAGCAATGTTAATGTAGGTGATACGTGTCAAAGTAACATCCACATGAATGCAGGACTCAAGGTTTCCCAGCAGAACATTGTCCAGAACATCACACTGCCTCATCTGGCTCACCTTCTACACACAGTGCATCCAGGTGCCATCTTTTCTCAAGGTTGAGATGGAAAACCTGATCCATCAGACCAGACCTTCTTCTTACATCAGTCCGTGGTCCAGTTCTGATGCTCAGGTGCCCATTGTAGGGGCTTTCAGTGGTGTACAGGAGTCAGTATGGTCACTCTGATGCTCTTCAGCTACACAGCTCCGTATACAGTAAGCTGTGATGCTCTGAGTGATCTGACTCCTGATCTGAACCAGCATTCACTTTTTCAGCAGTTTGTGCTATAGTAGCTCTTCTGTGGGATCGGACCAGACCTCGGGAGTCCATGACGCTGTTGCCACTTCAACGATTGTCCTTCTTGGAGCACTTTTTGTAGGTACTAATCCCTACACACCAAAACCTGCTGTTGTGGAGATGCTCTGAGGTCATCAGGCCACTTTGCCTTCTCCATTCTGAAGATGAACTTGTAAAACAATGAAACTGGAGACTCCTTTTTCTAATGTCCATTAAAGGTGGGGTCTCCGATGTTTGAAAGCCAATGTTGACATTTGAAATCACCAAAACAAACACGCCTCTAACCCAAATGGGTCCCGCCCCTGTATTGATAGCTCCGCCCACACATACATACGTAACCCAGGCAACTAATGGAAAGAAATGTGTCTTTATCATAGCTGAAGTGAAGAACAATACGATTGTAGATAAACAAACAAGCAAAAATGACACACAAGCATAATCATGTAAAGGACAAAGACATATATTAGTTCTGTGTAACAAAGCAAAACCAACGTTACTCACCTATCGAGAAGGAAAAAAGCGCCTCGGCGTCTTAAGTAAAGTTGGTCACATATTCACAGATTGGAGTTTCCCGAGTCAATAACTCCTGAGCTAAACACTGTTACTACACAAAACACGGTTGTAGCTGCGTCTCTACATTACTACGATAGAAAAGAGGTGTTATTTGTGTAGTAACAGCGTTTAGCTCAGGAGTTATTGACTCAGGAAACTCCAATCTGTGAATATGTGACCAACTTCCTGCTCCTTCAGTTCTCTCCAGCGCTGGAAAGCTGATCCTATATTAACACGTCCTACTTCTTACCTTATCGTAAGTCTTTCTTCTCTTTCTTTCTTTGTTTTTATCCTCCATGTCAACGTTAAAACCGCTTTCTGCTAATGTCACACATGCGCACTGAACACTCTCTCCGCCACATATTGACAAGCCCCGCCCCTTTCTGCTCATTGGCTACACGTTTGTTTTGATTTTTGTTAAGTTTGTTGTTCCGACTCAGTTTTCTGAAGCATTTCTCAAACAACGGAGACCCCACCTTTAATGTTAAGTAAACATCTTTCTCACAGAAAGACGTACTATTTCAACAATATGTTTTTTTAATCTGCCAATTTATCTGGGAATTAGCTGTTACTCTAGAAACGATAACAACAAGAGAGAGAAAGAGAGAGAGAGTGATGACCGTTATTGTGTACATGCAGGGAAATAAGCAAAGAGAAGGTGAAGATAAGAATCTGGAGGAATTGTAAGTCTGGTGATAAGAAACTGATGGAATGATGTGATGCTGAATCGTTGTTGAATGTTTGTTTAGATCAATACTTAAGGAATGGATGGTTTCCTTTCAGCCATTCATTAGAGTGTGTACATGCATTTTGTACAGTATATCTTCCTGAGTGTACTCGAGTACCATGATGAAGATCGTTCTTCTTCACTCCCCTCTCACTGGCCCTTTCTGTCCTGACAAAGTTTATATCTCAGGATTCCTCAAACGTTGCCTAATGCCTCTCCTAATCATGGAAAAAAAAAGGAAGCGCTTGGCTTTCTGAGCATTACACAATCGGATGTGTCAGAGTGGGAGCATCTGCTTTTATTATCACTAATATTTTTCCAGTAAGTTCCAGAAAGTTCCAGAAAGGTCTCAAGCAGATGTTTTTGGTAATTCTGCCTTTTCAATGTTCCTCAGTAAACTGCTTAAACTTGCAGATGTTTTTTTTTTTTTTTGCCAGATTCTGCCTGCAGGTGTTAAATAATATGATAAAAGACTAAGAATGTCCATACTTTTCATACTAGCACCACACACACACACACACACACACACACACACACACACACACACACACACACACACAATGCCTCATTTATCATGTTTTTTCAAGTGGATCAAGTGGTAAAGGCTCTGGGTTGTTGATCGGAGCATCAGGGTTCAAGCTGCCACTGTTGGGCCCTTGAGCAAGGCCCCTAACCCTTTCTGCTCCAGGGGAGGTTATATCACGGCTAACCCTGTGCTCTGACCCCAATGTCCAAAAGCTAGGATATCAAAGAAAGAATTTCACTGTTCTATTATGAATATGTGACAAAATAAAGGATTCTATCTGTCTATCTAATCACCAGCCAGTTCCTGGCCAACTTCCTGCCCTCCCCTGTCCTCCTTCAGCAACCAACCAGGAAGACTATAGGTTTAAACCTGCTTTCTGAGACGTGAGACGCTAGCAAACCGCTTGTTTTCTGCTTACTTGTTTTCTAACCCACTGATAGCAAAACGCACTCTACCCTCTTCCACATACACGAATACACACAAACACCCGCGATTGGCTGACATCTCTGTGATTGACAGGAGTAAGTATCATACATAGTATCATTGTTTGAATCGTTTAATCATTTAAATTCACACAAATGTACCGAAAATGTAAAATCTGTCATGAAAATCGGTATTTGTATAAGTGAAAAATGAATAGATCATTTAACAAGAGCAAAAGTAATGGCACCCTCTAAAAGAAAGAAGTATTTGTTTGTCTCTGTGGTAACCCAGTGTTCTGCGTTCCTAGTCTGGTCACTTCTTCTTCCAGTCCTGATGCTCTACCTCTGGTTGGAGTCTGGACGCCTGGTGTGCACTCATCTGGGGTTTGATCTGCATGGACAGTCAGTGACTCGGGGGATTACTGTGGATGGGGCCGCCTGGAGACTGTAATGCCTTCTTTGAGCTACTGCTTCGTTGGGTCAGCTTTGTGGTTGAGTCTTCATCAGTGAACATTTGAAGACTTCAGCAGGAAGGAATTAGTGTTAAGTCTGTAATTAACTCAGTAATGAACTCTGACCTTTTGGTTCCTCAGAAGCTCTTGGTTCCATAATTCCACTTGACTATAAACTGATGTAGAAAAGACATTATTTACATTGACATTGTTTCCTGTCCAATGAGGATGAGGTTCACTTCTGAGTCTGGTTCCTCTCAAGGTTTCTTCCTCATATCATCTCAGATATATAAATTTTAAACTTCTGTAAAGAGGGGGGCACGGTGGCTTAGTGGTTAGCACGTTCGCCTCACACCTCCAGGGTTGTGGGTTCGATTCCCGTCTCCACCTTGTGTGTGTGGAGTTTGCATGTTCTCCCCGTGCCTCGGGGGTTTCCTCCGGGTACTCCGGTTTCCTCCCCCGGTCCAAAGACATGCATGGTAGGTTGATTGGAATCTCTGGAAAATTGTCTGTAGTGCATGAGTGAATGGGAGTGTGTGTGTGTGTGCCCTGCGATGGGTTGGCACTCCGTCCAGGGTGTATCCTGCCTTGATGCCCGATGACGCCTGAGATAGGCACAGGCTCCCCGTGACCCGAGGTAGTTCGGATAAGCGGTAGAAGATGAATGAATGAACTTCTGTAAAGCTGCTTTATTTATTAGGAGACACTCTTTCACACTTTAGCTATTTGTTTTTCAGCTCTGTCCATAGCAGAATAATGAACTCACCTGGCTATTCGGGCTGACTGGCATTTATCAACATGATGAAAATCAGTGTTGCAGAGGCTTTTAGCATCAACCTGGCAAGTTTTTTTTTTTTTTCAGTTTGCTTTGGCTTAGAAGAAAACATTTACACATTTATTAAAGGTTGATAAATGAGGCACATTAAACAAGCTCTCCAGACATACCTGATACTCATGGTTCTTGTGTAAAGAATTAGTTTCCAGACTGATTCCTATCCTTGTGTATCCAAGGAAAATCTGACACGTTTCCAAAGACAACTCACACGCCCTTCCTTTCAACAGACAGCAACACAACCGAAAAAACCCTCGTCTGCACTTCATACAAAGTTCTTCAGCGTCATTGGCGTCAGGTTTGTTGTTACGCTCCTTCTAAGACATCTCCTGAGTCGCTTTATCGTCGAAGGAAAACTTTCTTACAACCTGTGCTACGTGTTAGTGATTTACTTCACTCTCAGGTCTGCTGTCGTATTTTGTGCATCTCATAACTGTCGTGTTCGAGATGTCCCTTATTATATTGTTGATTCAGCCGACTGCGATTAGCTAGCCGCATGAGGGTTGCCAGGTCTGCATGTATAACACGCCAAGTCTAAACCCAGTAGTCATTATTGAGTATTCTTTTATATGCCAAACTTTTAAACCACTGACAAATATTATTTAAAAAACAGAAGTCTGAAAGAAAACAGCAGATTTGGAAATCAAAGGCAGGTTCTCCGATTTTTGAGAAATGCTTCAGAAAACTGAGTCGGGCCGAATAATAAAAAAATCAAAAACAAAAAACAAAACAAACGTGTAGCCAATGAGCAGAAAGGGGCGGGGCTTGTCAATATGCGGCGGAGAGAGTGTTCAGTGCAAATGTGTGACATTAGCAGAAAGCGGTTTTAACAAAGAACAAAGAAAGAAAGAGAAGAAAGTCTTACGATAAGGTAAGAAGTAGGACGTGTTAATATAGGATCAGCTTTCCAGCGCTGGAGAGAACTGAAGGAGCAGGAAGTTGGTCACATATTCACAGATTGGAGTTTCCTGAGTCAATAACTCCTGAGCTAAACGCTGTTACTACACAAATAACACCTCTTTTCTATCGTAGTAATGTAGAGACGCAGCTACAACCGTGTTTTGTGTAGTAACAGTGTTTAGCTCAGGAGTTATTGACTCGGGAAACTCCAATCTGTGAATATGTGACCAACTTTATTTAAGACGCCGAGGCGCTTTTTTCCTTCTCGATAGGTGAGTAACGTTGGTTTTGCTTTGTTACACAGAACTAATATATGTCTTTGTCCTTTACATGATTATGCTTGTGTGTCATTTTTGCTTGTTTGTTTATCTACAATCGTATTGTTCTTCCCTTCAGCTATGATAGACACATTTCTTTCCGTTAGTTTCCTGGGTTATGTATTTGTGTGTGGTCGGAGCTATCAATACAGGTGTGGGACCCATTTGGGTTAGGGGCGTGTTTGTTTTGGTGATTTTATATGTCAACATTGGCTTTCAAATATCGGAGACCCCACCTTTAACATTCGCTTGAGTCACAGTTGCACTTTGTTCTGATCCGAATCATGCCGGGTCTGGATTCTGTACAACTGAATACAATTCAACTGTATTTCTATTTCTATGGAACTCTGCTCTTAAGCAACATTGGCTCCACTTCACGGTGACACTGAAAAAATACCGGAAGCTGGATAATCAACGAACTCCTGGTCAACTACACGAGTA
>NC_083475.1:20250682-20268182 GCF_030014155.1 Tachysurus vachellii
TAAAAAGAAACATAAGCATAGTTATTTGGTGTATTATTATTATTATTATTATTATTATTATTATTATTATTCATTCATTCATTCATCTTCTACCGCTTATCCGAACTACCTCGGGTCACGGGGAGCCTGTGCCTATCTCAGGCGTCATCGGGCATCAAGGCAGGATACACCCTGAACGGAGTGCCAACCCATCGCAGGGCACACACACACACTCATTCACTCACGCAATCACACACTACGGACAATTTTCCAGAGATGCCAATCAACCTACCATGCATGTCTTTGGACCGGGGGAGGAAACCGGAGTACCCGGAGGAAACCCCCGAGGCACGGGGAGAACATGCAAACTCCACACACACAAGGTGGAGGTGGGAATCAAACCCCCAACCCTGGAGGTGTGAGGCAAACGTGCTAACCACTAAGCCACCGTGCCCCCAGTCATGAACCGGTGTCTGTCAATTACAGAAAATCCAGGCAGCTCTAAGTGTTTATATAAAGCATGGTACACTGACCTGGGGATCTACTTTCCCTCTCACTTTGAAACACATCTCGCAGTCCGTTATTATTATTATTATTATTATTATTATTATTATTATTATTATTATTATTATTATTATAATATAGGAACTAAAATAGGTTTTGGTTAAATTTAGTTGACTAGCTGTAAGAATGACCAAACAAACACCCAATTATACACTCAAGGCCTCTTTAATAGGAACACCTCTAATACCTGCTCATTCAAGAAATAATACAAATTAGCCAATCATGTGGCTCATCGACTACCAAAAGGAGGGTCTGAGTGTCAGACAGGCACAACCTTTTTTTTTTTTTTTTTTTTTTTTAAACTTCTCTCAGACCATCAGGCTCCTCAACACTGACATGTCCACTAAGGCTCCATAAAGTCACACTGAACTCAGTACTGCTTGTGTTGCTGCACATTTTATACATCGCTTTTTGCACACTTGGAACAAATATTTATTTATTATTTGTTATTAATAGGCACAGTCTAAGCAGAGTCGTTTCACTGTAGGTCGCATACTATATACTGTAGAACCGAATAATGAAAACAGACCCAGCAATGAGCGGTCCAAGGTTCCCAGAACCCGGTCTTCTTCCTATTATGCAGATTAATGTTTATTTTATTCTATAACACACCCTCAACAATGTGTTTTGACTCATTGTTCATTCGAAAAGAAAAAACAAAGAGATTTGAGAAATCTTCTGTATTTGATTTACACGTTGCTTTTATAAAACACAATATGATGTAATTACAAAAACGTGTTTGTGTAATTGGTGTAAAAAGGATTTGGGGTTAGAAGATATAAGTGGTAATAGTCATTTTTCAAGCCTTTAGGATGCCCTTGTCAACTTCCCTTCATATGTGACACCTACTGTACAGTACATCAACGCAAATGTCCACCTTTATAACAATGAACAGACATTAAAATAAGAATGCACTTACTACTGATGCCAATGAAACAGATCTTAAGTAAATAGTCCAGTGAGGGAAATAAAGAATTTGACAAAAAAGTGTTTAAGATTTCCAAGATTTAACAATCCATTTGACAAATTGAAAGGCTTGCTGCTACCCTTTGTGTCACTCGTAGGGTTTGTTGCACTTTGGTACCCAAGGACTGTTATCACCTGTACTTCTGAATTCGCTAACTTTTTGGTACAACCTGCCTATTACTGTATATTTATTTATTTGTTTTGCTTTCTATCAGTTTGTACCGTTGTTTCAATCAGTAAAAATGCACCACCTGAAATCCTCTTAGGCAGCTGAAAGCCACGCTGTCCAGGTTTCCCAAGTCCACCAGGTTGTGCTCCAGCTGCACCTTAACCAGTCGACTTTTGGCTGCTTCTGATTTTTTGAACGAGCAGAATGCATCACGTGGAATCGTCTGAATCTTGTTATGGTTAAGCGCAATATAAACGAGCCAAGCTGGGAGCTGACGTGGGACCTGGTGAAGCATATTGTGGCTAAGGTCCAGCTGGTGCAACAAAGGAAGCACCCGAAATGCTCCAGGCACCACCTTGGAGATCTTGTTGCGAGCTAGGCCGAGATGCTCCAGATGTGGAAGTGAGAGAAACATGGCCTTGCTGATGCTCGAGATTGAGTTTCCCTCTAAGTTAAGGGTCTTTAGGGAGTGTGGTAGGTAACGAGGGACTTGCTTCAAGAAGTTCCCTTCTAGGTTGAGACTCTCCAAGTAAATGGCATTGGTTAGTGCACCTTTTCCCAAACCCTTGTTAGTCAGCCTGTTGGCACTAAGGTCCAACACTTGAAGCTGTGCCTTGCCATTAAAAACTCCTGGCTGGAAGCGTTGGATGAGGTTACCACGGAGGTAAAGCTCTTGAAGGCTAAGAGGGAGATGCAAGGGGACAGAGGTAAGAAGGTTGTGGGAGAGGCTGAGTGTACGAAGGCTGCTTAGTGGAGACAAAACTCCAACAGGGAATGAAGAGGAGATACTTTCTAAACTATTGTTGTTCAAGCTGAGAATGAGCAGGCCAGGGCAACGAAACCAGGTCACCTCAGACATCACTTTCACCTTGTTCCCATCCAGACGGAGCTCTTCCAGTGAGGCTGGAAGGTCATTAGGGACACTCTGGAGGATGTTCCGGTCTAAATACAGCCTTTTTAGTGCCTGAATGCCTTCGAAGGCACCTTTGATAGAACTGTCTACCAGACGATTGTTGCTCAGCACCAGGAACTCCATAGAAAGGTACTCTGAAAGCAGGTCCAGCGGAATGCTCTTGATGTGGTTGTTCATAAGAAGGATGTAACGGGAATTGAATGGAATACCATAGGGAAACCTTTCTAGCCCTTTGTCTGAACATTGCACCACCCTGTAAGAACAAGGCAACACACATACACATTAAAATTCACATGAATTTACAGAAGTTACAGTAATCTCAGCATATGCACAGTAAAAGTGTATTTGATACACACACCTCCCGTAACAAGAACAGTCTGGTGGGCAGTAGTGATCTTCAAAATATGGAAAGAATGGGGTAGGAGTTAGCTGATCTTTCTTCTGTTTTAGCCTTTCCCCTTGCTTTGAATTTTTCATAGGTTTGTTTCTCTTCTCCTTCACATTCTTCTCTTTCTTCTGAAGTTTGTTTTTCTTGGTTTTTTGCTTGTCTTTGTTCTTTGGTTTGGTCTTGAAGGTGCTGGGTAAGCTCAAAGCAGTAGGTCCAGCCCTGGCTGCCTTTGCTGTTGGAGCGGCATCTACGGTTTCTTTAGAACTTTCAATGTGATCCAATGAGGAATTGACATGTGTGCTGTTCTGATTGGATGATAGCGTAGATGTGTTCTTTAGAGCTGAAAAGTGACTTGTGGGAGTAACCGAGAGAGATGTATTTTGGTCTTCAGCATCAAGATTAATCTGTGTCATGTCTACAGGACCTTGTGTGGTGACGGAGGTAGTGATCAAAGACGGAATGATGGTGGATGAGAAATACTGAGAAGGAGACAGAGGAGAAAGTGAAGCGTCTACTGATAGAGTTACAGACGGAGCTACACCTCGATTCTCTTCCTCAGTTAGTTCCTCATCTTCTTCCTCTTCTTCCTCTGTTATTGTTATAGTAATCATGGTTCCTGGCTCTTTCTCCCATTTTAGCTCTCCTTCTTCTTCTTCTTCTTCTGTTGGATGTTGCTGGAGGTGATCAGGACTCTGATGAGTCCAATTCTCACCGTCCAAAGACACGATCTGAGAAGATGTTACGTTCAGACCTGTAAATGGGAATTAAGCAAGCAAAGGGAAATAAATTCAAGGCTTTGGTAATGTAAGAATTAAAATTCTGTAACATGTGTGAATCTGTTTGTCTATGTAATTGCTCTCAGTACTTACGTGGCTGAAGCACTAAAGTCTCTACCACAGCAAAGATCCAAAACAGCGAAAACGTCGCTGTTCTCATTTTTCACTTGAAAGAAATAAAGAGGGACAGTAAGATCCACATAAATACTGTATGTCACAACCTGGAAGAGCGAAGAGACAATATTTTGAGATAGTTATTCCAGTTGGCTCTTTGCTGAAATGTTTCATCAACCAGTCAGAACTTGTGCAGCATCAAACATTCTGAGTGCCGTCTAATTAATTCAGGAATATTTTAAACTATAAGTGATATGTGGTCTTAAGCCTTACCTCAAACCTTTAAACAAACTTCTCGGCCATCCGTTTGCATTGTAGAGCTTTAAGAGACATGCTTGCTTATCCAAAAATGAGCTCTGGTCCAAAATGCAGAAACAAATTATTCCAGACTTAATATATCCTCTTCTATTTGGGCAGAGCAGCCAATTGTTGAATGGCAACCATGTAAAAAATGCATGATGAGAATTGTCACACCCACACACAAAACTAAAGAATCTCCAGGATCAATAGAGGCTGAAGAAGATTGTTCAGACAGGTCAAAGTTCACTGAGGTCCCTGTTTACCTTTCCTTTGGAGTTTTTGCCCACTGTCGCTTTAGTGACAAGTAGTTTCCAGGCAAACAGATGACCTTAGGACGGACTGCGAGATGTGTTTCAAAGTGAGAGGGAAAGTAGATCCCCAGGTCAGTGTACCATGCTTTATATAAACACTTAGAGCTGCCTGGATTTTCTGTAATTGACAGACACCGGTTCATGACTGGGGGCACGGTGGCTTAGTGGTTAGCACGTTTGCCTCACACCTCCAGGGTTGGGGGTTTGATTCCCGCCTCCACCTTGTGTGTGTGGAGTTTGCATGTTCTCCCCGTGCCTCATGGGTTTCCTCCGGGTACTCCGGTTTCCTCCCCCAGTCCAAAGACATGCATGGTAGGTTGATTGGCATCTCTGTAAAATTGTCCGTAGTGTGTGACTGTGTGAGTGAATGAGAGTGTGTGTGTGTGCCCTGTGATGGGTTGGCACTCCGTCCAGGGTGTATCCTGCCATGATGCCCGATGACGCCTGAGATAGGCACAGGCTCCCCGTGACCCGAGGTAGTTCGGATAAGTGGTAGAAGATGAGAGAGTGAGTGAGTGGTTCATGACTGTGATTCGAGACGTTAGAACAAATACTGTAGACCTGACCTTGCTTTTGTCTACTCTCAAGACCCAGGCCCAACTCCAAAAATATGAGAAATTAAATAGTAGGATATAGTTTGAGGACAGAAAAGTAGGTAAACATTAACACAAGCTAGAAAGCAGACACACTGTAGACTCTAGAAAGTAGACACTCTTTCACTCAAAAATTCTTCTCGTTGTATTTTCTACATTTAAAAAATATTACTCGTCCCTGTATCTATTTCTGTACTGTTTTTCTTTTTATTCATTCATTCATTCATCTTCTACCGCTTATCCGAACTACCTCGGGTCACGGGGAGCCTGTGCCTATCTCAGGCGTCATCGGGCATCAAGGCAGGATACACCCTAGACGGAGTGCCAACCCATCACAGGGCACACACACACTCATTCACTCACACAATCACACACTAGGGACAATTTTTCCAGAGATGCCAATCAACCTACCATGCATGTCTTTGGACCAGGGGAGAAAACCGGAGTACCCGGAGGAAACCCCCGAGGCACGGGGAGAACATACAAACTCCACACACACAAGGTGGAGGCGGGAATCGAACCCCGACCCTGGAGGTGTGAGGCGAACGTGCTAACCACTAAGCCACCGTGCCCCTGTTTTTCTTTTTAAAATGGCTTTATTTTTGATTGATACTATTAGTATTATTTCATTTTTATTTTACCTTTTCAGTTTTTAATAATTAATTTATTTCTCTTCTTTGTTATTTCATTGTCTTTTTCACCCTTTCTGCATCTTCATATTGGGATTAATAATTAAAAATAAAAAAGCAACTTTTCTTGTCCTGGGTTCAAGGGCTGGTTAAAAACATAACATTAAACAACGAACCGAATATGTAATAGCTTCTCCTTCTTGACCCAGATATTAAAACAAAGACAAGCTTAGAATCTATAAAGCAGGCAGAAGATGCAATCACCTTTGATTAAATTACATTCGTTTCATTATGTCAATTAAAATGATCTTGCTGGGGACATGGTGGCTTGGGGGTTAGCACGTTTACCTCACTGATCCCAAACAGACAATATTCGAACTACTCCGTCTGCATCCAGCAAAAGTTTATAACTGACAAAGATAACGATAAGAAGGAAAATACATCTATAACAATTTTGTAGCTAATCTGACTGGCATGTATAGTAATGAAGTAAATCTAACATATGGAAAAACTGGAGAGTGAAAATCTTTGCTAGCTGTTCAGCTGAAATCGAAAATTTATTCTCAAGGGAAGGTTGAACCCAGAACCCCTGGTTCTACTCAGAAAACCAAGACGAAATAACCAACCAACCAAGAACAGATATTTGCAATAAGAGATTTAAGAATGTTTTACAGGACTCCAATCTTCTCCAATCGACTGAGAACCTTAAGCCCTATTCGGACGGGATTAGTTTTAAGTGGGGACGTGGGGGTAAAGTAATTATTACCAGAGCTTCTCTGTGATTTTAGTCCTGTCCGAATGTGCCACCTCGGTAATCATTGCGGACAATGTCAGTAAAGATTACGGCGACTTTTACCTTCTGTAAAAAGGTCCGGAAAAATTACCTCAGGTAATACTAATCCCGTCCGAATAGACCCGCTGTAAATATGTACGGTAAAATTCCGTCATTTCCTGTTTAAAAGTAGTTTTTGGCGTGTTTTGCAAGCATGGAGGCGCCATGTTGTCTGTTTGCACACGTGATAACAGGAAGCAACGTCATACACACATAACGACAAGGAGGTTACTGTGGTGTGTAAAGCGAGTTACCCCTCCCACTTCTGCTAGTTTTACTGAGATGACTTGTCCCATGCGAATTGGCCAATTTATATTACAGACGTCCTGAGGTAAAATTGCATTACTCCACGTCCCCACGTAAAACTAATCCCGTCCGAATAGGGCTTTAGTGTGTGAAATCAGATTTCTCCTGCTTAGTGTGTAAATCAGTGAACTCAAGTGTCTCACTGATACTTTACCTGGAACTCAATAACATTCATCCTCACGGCATCAGATGCTTCCACAGCAGCACCTGAACATCCTCTGACCTCCAGATTTAGAGCTCCGCTGAGCCTCGTTAGTTTTTACTAACTAGGAGAAAACGTCCTTGTCCTTTTTATCCATTTATCACTGTGATCAAAATGATGAAGAAAAGTTCAACAAATGACCTTTGTATCCATCAGTGCATACTGAAAGCACGCTATCCTAAATGTAGTTTATTTGTTTATGTCGACATCTACTGGAGATTATGTGTACTGCATTTTATTGTTCATCTTGTGAAATGCTCATGAAACCAACCCAAAAAACAACAAAATGAACAATATGTATATAACTATAAGCTCTGAAACTTTATTTCTGGTCAAAGTACAAACATCGTAATCAGCTGGGTCATTATAACAAAGGATAACGTTAAAAAATCTGGACACAAGTTCCTGTGAATGTGTCATAACTATTCTACTGCAAGATACAGAAGATCTATTGACATAATCTGACCAATCAGGAGCCAGAGTCGAGCAGCACTGTGGTAAAAACTAGCCTATACTAGGGAGTGCTAATACTTTTAATCAATTGTTTTATATATTTGTTATTTTCATTATTTCAACACCAACATAAATAACACAAACAAAAAAAATCTTCTTCATTTATAAATCAAACACTGATCTGTGTCTTTTTCATGAAGTGGGCAGTGCAACACTGAAGCAGATGAGTTTTCCAAAAACGTAACTCTAGGTAACTTCGTAAATTTAAACGGATTTAATCGTGGATTTAAACGTCATCTCTGGATAAGTTTCCTTCTCATGCTAACACGTGTCCATAAATTTCTAGCGCTTTTGGCTATGGTGGTACTGGAGGGGAGACGGAGACTTCTCAGCGGCTCTCTTATGCATGTCAGCATTCCTGACGGCGACTCCTGCAGCTGCTCGTGGGACGTGTAGTTTATCCTCCTCAGCTGTTTGCTGTAGTAGCTGCGGAGGTCGCACAGCTCTTCGACGGCTGCTGCAGAAATGATGGAGGTCTCCGACGGACAGCTGGCTAGAACCGATTTCGAAGGTGGAGGTGAGAACCGCCGTCGTCTTCGTTTAGACGGCACCAGCTGTCGAGTCGTTTTATGAAGAGCTTGGGCGCCGTTTCCGGCGTTATCCTGAACGTTCACTTCTACGTTCACCTCGATGACGCGCGGCTGGATGCTTTCGGGTGCTTGTAATGAGCTGGAGTCCTCCTGATTTTGGGAGAGTCGCCTCTCCGGGTTCGGTTGGTCGGTGTTTGTATTGATTACGTTTCCATTTGCACTTTGATCAGTAATGATGTCCTTCGAGCTTCCGTGAGTTTCTTCTTGCAGCTCGGCAACCGATTGGTCAATCTGAGGATACGGAGGATAATGAGTGAGTCTGTATTTTGCTAATGAAGGGAAGGGAAATCAGACAACAGGTCATAAGTACATGGAATTAGTGATTAGTGAACAATCATGCAGACACTCCTGTAATGTTCCCATGTGAGTGAACCCACTGTGTATATAAATATATATGGTGTGGTTATGAAAACGCATATAGGCAGAACGTGCAGCATGATGTTAGGGGAAGCGACAGTTATGGACAAGCAAGACAAACAAATGCTGAAAAATGGCTTTTGGACATCCTGAGTAAACAATACATCTTCATGCGCATTTGAAAATAGTAAGAAACTGTACTTTTGGCCTCTTTATCCTCATGAGACTAGGGAACAGTTTCTTTCTTGATTTTCTTGGCCACAGGTTTTTTCCCAGCGTTCTCAGCGGGTCTTTTTCCTTCTTTTGGTTTTAGCTTGGCACTAGTCTTATCTCCGCTGCCTCCTGTCAGACTGACCTGTGGGCAGCACAAGAGCTTTGTTTTAAACCGGGGAGTCTTTGAGGGCGAGGAAGACTGAGTGCAGAGTGACAACCTGTTACTGCAAAAGAGAATACAGCCTAAACATTTATTAAGGGTCGAATTTCCATAAAGTCTTCTAAATAATCTTTTAGTACGCAGGTCACAGCAGTGGACAAACCAGTAGATAAAGAGAAGCAGATTTCCAGTCTAGGCTCTCATATATATATGTATATACACTGTGTGATTTATTATTTGTACCTCAATCTGTATTTATGTACTTAGTTATTTTACTAGTTATTTTATTGATGCGCCTCGACTTGGTGCGCTAGTTAACAGACATGATTTGTCCACCCCTGAGTCCAGTCGTATTGATCTGCATGCCTCGTCATCTCGGAGAAGTGATACAGAGTCCCATAACAAAGTGCAGGTCCGGTGGATGATATTTCAGAGGCCACCGAAGTGTGATGACTGAACCCGAGAACACCTCCACCTCAAAATTGAGAGAAGAAAAAAAAAAAAAAAAAAAACAGCCCTGTTGATGAAGTCACCTGCTTGACTCTGTAGCTTCTGCGTTTAAACACAGGCTTAACATCCTGTGAGCTGCACACACTGCTCTGAACGTACTGTCTCTGTGCGCACCTTTGGCGTCGTCTTTTACTTCTCTTCTTTTTCACGGCGCTCGCGGCCTGTTGCGCGGCCTCACTGGCGTGTCTGAGCTTTCTCCGCCTCCTCCTTATTCTGTGCTTTTTACAGCACTCGGTCTAGCGTTATAGAGTCAATCAGGATCATAGGAGAGCATGAAGTTTACAGCTGAATTAAACTGAACATTCGACTAGCTTTTTCTTGAACTAAATGAGCCAAACCTTTATGAACTCCACACCAGAGCCAAATGTCCAAATGTCAGGGACAAACTGACTCTCGATCTTGATGACCTTTGTGCAAAATAAATCATTAAAATAATTCAGGAAAAGCTTTAGATTCAAGATTCAAGGCCTGTATGGGATTAGCACACATTGTTCTTGATATTTTGGGTCTAATTCTTCTTAAACGTGGATAAAACCAAATCCTATATTATTCCTTATGTCACATTGATAATACAGCACACTGCCCCCTACTGACACTGTTCAGTATAATCCCTAATAACTAGCGTTAAATCATGAAAAAAAAAATAAAAGACTAATGTTAGATTTAGAAGAGCTTTAATATTGGACCTATAGAACTGTTGCGAATTTGTCTCATCTGCTCAGAGGACCAGGCAAATGCATCTCATAGTTTTTGTTCTATTATTTGTAAATCGCTGGCTATCTACTTGTTGATCTTGTTTAAGATAAAATATTAATTGCAAATTACACATCAAAATAAGGCCAGACGAAGCAACAACTCGTCTCTCTCCTGCTACGGTGCGGCAAGGCGACTGTCAGTATTGTATTATTATTATTACTATTATTATTATCATCATCTTTACGAACCCATAATCAGCAGGTTTATGACGAACAACCCTGAACAAAGACGTCTACGGTTAGTGCTCGTAAACGACGTACAGGTCTGATTAGCAATGATAAAGGAACGGAGATAACTAAACGTGAGTGAAATTAGTTAAGAGTTAAAGACAAACTGATCTACAGTGAAATGAAATCGTTGACTTAAGTATTCTGATCTAAACGTATGTCAGTGATTAACAGATTTAAATTAAAGGGTAAAGAAAGAGACCTATCTGAATAATGTAGAAGAGAAAATGAGTTAAATGGAATAAAAGGGATATTTACACTTGCGCCGGGTGGAGAGACTTTCCTCCTCATCTTCATGGTTACGGAGTGGTTTTCGTTCTTCAGTAAGCCGGCTTTACGTCCTGCTTTCAGGTAAAAGTAGGTTGTGTATGGTGTGAAGCTGAAGTCTTCACTTTAAAACAAAATGGGGATCAGAGTTAAAGCCATACTTATAATTACTGCCCTCAAAAGGGTTCGCTTTAGGAGATCCTCAGCATGAGCGACGTCGAGAAGTACCTGAAGTAGCCGTGTAGTAAGAGATGAACAACGATGGACTCCACCTCCGGGCGTGACAGGGTCGTGACCTTGGACATTTTACGGATCTTGGCGCTGCCTTTCCCCATCCAGGTATCGCACACCTTCAGAGGGGTGAACTTCTCGTCCAGAGATGCAGCCAGCTCTACGATATCCACCACCTCACGTGCGTGCTTGGTGATGTCCATGGTGATGTAGTCTGGCACAAAGACATGGACCGGTTACTGTACAGTTTGGGCTGAAACCAAGCTTAAAAACCCATGAAAGATGACTTTCATTAGTTCAAGATAAGTCTGCAGAACCTGAACCGTCATGATCTTGAAAGTTCTCAACATGAACATCATTGTTCTATACTAAAATGTCGTTAAATCTATTGGTTTCAAAATTATTCATTGCTTGAAAAATACAGAATAAAAAAATTTCACCCTGAAACAATCCAGACGTTAAAAATACAGGTTCGAACATTTAATCTGTTAAAAGAAGGTCAAAAGAAATAAAACACATACAGTCCAAAATGATGGTGAAATTTTTTTGAAGTGTATGAGGCACAAATTTTCCTACTCACCATTGCCATGGCGACAGACATCGCACGCCTGGTTACACTCTTCGTCGTCCCAAACTTCATCGAAATGAACTGCCATCACGGCGCGCCGACACCTGAGCGCAAAAACGTGGCACACGGACGAGTCGTTGCAACAAAGCTACTGAGTTTCCTTCTTAATACTAGTGGATTTAATTGTGACTGTCTGGATCCGTCTCTAAGGGGCTTTTTACACCTGGTCACTTCATGCGTTTTCTGTTATCCGATATCTATCCGATAGTAAAAAGACCAGGGGTCTCATTTATAAAGCGTGCGTACGCACAAAACGGGGCTGGAAACGTGCGTACGGCAGTTTTCGCGCAAAGGTTGTGATCTATAAAAAACAAACTTGACGGGAAAATGTGCGCACCTTTAAGCAAACTTTGAGACGTGCGTACGCACATTTTGGAGACAAAGGGAATTGGTGAGACAGATGGTGAGGTCGTGAACTGAAGTTAGATTGTAGAAAATACATGTGAGAAGAACGATTATAAGAATTAATGACATTTAATTTTCACCCCATTTCATACGTTATATCCACATTATCATGAGGATTAAATCCAACAGTGTTATTTGTGCCGATTGTTTTAGGCTATATACATCTAGTAAAATCCAAACGTAATTCAAAATGTATTAAAAATAAAATAATAATAATAATAATAATAATAATAATAATAATAATAATAATAATAATAATAATCAGCGCTACTCCGTCTAGGGTGTATCCTGCCTTGATGCCCGATGACACCTGAGATGCCCGATGACTCCCCGTGACCCGAGTAGTTCGGATAAGCGGTAGAAGATGAATGAATGAATGAATAACCAGCGCTGCCTTACAGTCACATTGTCCACAACGGGAGCGCAGGAGGAGACGGCGCGACTACATGTGATACAGAATAGCATGAAATACCCTTTTATTAGAGAACTGCAGAGCGAAGTGTAAAAATGAAATATTTTCCTTAATGTACATATAGCTATCATAAAATGTCTGCAAATACAGTCATGAAGCACAATCGCTACTCATCATCGGTCCTAACTATTACGGTGTTCATTACAAAACCGTCATGAAGAAGCACGTGTTCACTATAACATTTTCGTCTTAAATTTTCGCCCACAAATTAATTCTGTGATTTTGTCAAGGTGTTAACGATCAGTCTAATTGCTAGAAACATATAAATCCTCCGGTGACCCGGGTATGTAATGCTTCATGATGGCACTGCTGGCACTGTTGGAGGATTACGCCAATGGCAGAATAAGGAGAGAACGAGTTTTCAGGGACCATGATGATTTCCTGGCCCATGATGATGACTGGCTAATAAGCCGATTTAGATTCCCTAGAGCTGTGCTCTTAGATCTATGTGCTGAATTGGGTCCAGTATTAGAGAGGGCAACATGCCGGAACCATGCCATCCCAGTCCAAATACAAGTCCTCACCACTCTGGGGTTCTTGGCAACCGGCTGTTTCCAGCGGAAATTGGCAGAAAGGTAAATTATTTATATAAAAAAAAACTATAAATAATCCTCAACTTTGACTCTAAGACCTTTTTGTATATGAAATAATTCTATTGGAATCTATCATCTCACCCTATAGGTCTGGTATATCACAGCCGTCCCTGAGTGCCATAATATCTGTCGTTTTGAATGGTACTTAATATGGGTAGTCGATACATGAGGTTCCCCTACACTGTGCGAGAACAGGCCGAAATTAAAATGCAATTTGCAGCAATGTCTGGTTTCCCAAATGTAATCGGCGAAATTGACTGCGCTCATGTTGCTATAAGTTCACATCTGAAAATGAATTTGCTTATGTTAATAGAAAGCATGTGCATTCTATTAATGTGCAAATCATATGTGACTCCAACATGACCCTCACAAACATTGTGGCACGCTGGCCTGGTTCAACACATGATTCCTTTATCTTGACACATAGCACAGTACGTGATGGCTGGCTTCTTGGTGAGTTTAATAAGAAACTGTAACAATTTTCTTTTTAATATAATTATAAGAATGTTGTTTTTAATATAATTATAACCTGCAGGCGACAGTGGCTACCCCCTAAGACGCTGGCTCCTCACCCCATTTTTAAACCTGCAGAGCGCAGAGGAAACTCATTATAAACTCATTATTACTCTCGTGCCCGCGCAGTGATTTGCATTGACTATTTATGGTTAAAAATGGGCGTGTACAGGGCGGGATTTCACGTACGCACATCTGCGAGGTGATCTGTGATTTATAAAGGGAACATTGCTTAGAGGAGCTTTTTGGCTTTAGGGCGTACGTAAACTTTTTTATAAATGAGACCCCAGGTCTAAATGCCCTCCAAAACGTTTTCGAGACGGATATAAATCCAATGGTACAAACCAGTTCAGGAGGTGGTCTGGGACGCGTTTCAGATGAAACTGGACAGGTGTAAATAAATGTGGTTGTTCAAGCCACATACGTCAGCACTATACTCCTCCCAAACGGAAGTACGTCACTCGCAGGTGACGCACGAGTCGTGCATCGCGCCAGAAACAAATAAATGTAAATGCGTTTTTTTGGAGCATAAACGTCGTAACGAGTTTTTCCGTCTTCATTTTGATTGCGTTCTGAAAACCGCATACACCAAAGCGTGTTCCGTTTCAATTACCCCAGAAATGACGTAAAATATCGTCGCTGTCGGGCGGAAACCTCGTATGTCCAAATTTTTAATTTCCTGAAAAATAACGGTTTTGGAGATACGAGGATTCCGCCTGACAGTGACCATATATTAGCATTTTGGGCGGGAGTAGAAAGATCGGATCGATATCCGATTCGCCGAGACATTAGGCGTTTATGTGGCCTGATGTAAAGGGAACAGTTTTAACAAATCAGATAGCTATTGGATCAGAGAAAACACACGAAGTGACCGGGAGTAAAAAGGCCCTTACTGGTCCGTATGTGCTGTAGGCAAAGGTGTATTATTATAGTTATACCTGTCGACGTTCTGACAATAAGCCACCATATTCTGAAGCTTCTGCTGCCCGGTGTTCTCCATCACAACCATGGTGCTGATCCTGAAAATGTCCTGAAACCCGTAGAACACGATGCAGTCTGCTGGATCATCATCTCTCCCTGAAAGAGTCGAACGGCAAAATGAAATGCGCATCAAACCATAGTAAGAAAGCAGATGTCTGGTGTGAGCCCTACTGTCGGTAGTGTACCTGCACGTCCGCTCTCCTGATAGTAGTTCTCTATGGACTTGCTGATGGTATGGTGGATAACAAACCGCACATCTGCTTTGTCGATGCCCATTCCAAAGGCCACCGTGGCAACGACCACCTAAAAAACAAACAGATTGTGGACTTTCTCAATCGTCACTGTTATACTGTGCTACCGTCCTGCTCACACTCGCACGGATCGCTCTGAAGACTGTGATGTGATGTACACCTTAAACTTAAAGTACTTCATAGTCATTCACTTCCAAGTCATCGCTTTCTGAGTCGACACGGTTGTAAAGGGTTGGAAAGGGTTGAGCTGAGCTGAGAACTATCAAGAGTTAATCAAATAAAAAGCTCTGCTTTCACATAATTGCTTGAGAAGTGTGTGTGCAGATCACAAACATTCTGTTCTCTTTATTCTTTATAAATTCCTTTTACGAATCCCTTGTCTAATGGGATGTTTCCACAAACTTGACATTTTTTGCTTTTTTACAGTAGATGTTTTAAAGGTGGGGTCTCCGATGTTTGAAAGCCAATGTTGACATTTGAAATCACCAAAACAAACACGCCCCTAACCCAAATAGGTCCCACCCCTGTATTGAAAGCTCCGCCCACACCTACATACGTAACCCAGGCAACTACTGGAAAGAAATGTGTCTTTATCATAGCTGAAGGGAAGAACAATACGATTGCAGATAAACAAACAAGCAAAAATGACACACAAGCATAATCATGTAAAGGACAAAGACATATATTAGTTCTGTGTAACAAAGCAAAACCAACGTTACTCACCTATCAAGAAGGAAAAAAGCACCTCGGCGTCTTAAGTAAAGTTGGTCACATATTCACAGATTGGAGTTTCCAGAGTCAATAACTCCTGAGCTAAACACTGTTACTACACAAAACACGGTTGTAGCTGCGTCTCTACATTACTACAATAGAAAAGAGGTGTTATTTGTGTAGTAACAGTGTTTAGCTCAGGAGTTATTGACTCAGGAAACTCCAATCTGTGAATATGTGACCAACTTCCTGCTCCTTCAGTTCTCTCCAGCGCTGGAAAGCTGATCCTATATTAACACGTCCTACTTCTTACCTTATCGTAAGTCTTTCTTCACTTTCTTTCTTTGTTTTTATCCTCCATGTCAATGTTAAAACCGCTTTCTGCTAATGTCACACATGCGCACTGAACACTCTCTCCGCCCATATTGACAAGCCCCGCCCCTTTCTGCACATTGGCTACACGTTTGTTATGTTTTTGTTTAGTTTGTCGTCCCGTCTCAGTTTTCTGAAGCATTTCTCAAACGACGGAGACCCCGACTTTAAATGAAAATTCTAATTTTTGGTGCATCCCTAATAAATATAATAATATTTTTTCATTTCTTTCCCAGTTCTTGCTTGGTCAGTGTCTCATCCCCCCTTCACGTAAGCAGAGATTCTACCTGAATCTTTTTGCTAGACCACTGATGATGCACCAGGGTTTTATCTGAAGGCTCCATGCTGGCATGATACGGCTGGGCCAGGATTCCCCTCTGCTGCAGCTCTGTAGACACCGTCTCTGCATCCTTCTGTGAGAAAACGTAGACGATTCCTGTAGGGAAAGAAAAAAAAAAAAAAAAAAAGATATCCTTCGATTCATCACATTTAATCAGACATTTATTTTAAAACATATATTACTGTTAACAGGGAGAAGATTTCTCTAAAGAAGTGTATATTAAAAGCAGCAGGTTTTAGAATTCGGATGCTGGCGATATGACAAGCTACTGTGAAGAACGTTGTTCAGGAGCAAAGATCACTCTCATGTACCTGACTGGTCCTTGTATTTTCCTTTAATCAGTGCTGCAATTCCTTTAGTCGAGTCTTCGCTGTCTTTAAATCGAACCTGTAAAATAAACACTTCTGAAGTCTGTAACATGACACACTGTGCATTTGTGTCTTGTTAAAGTAAAGAGAGAAAAAGGAAGCTGGTGAGGGAACGACTGTTTATAGCTGTGTCAATGTCCAATGTCATGACACCAAGTGTTGTTTTTGTTTTTTAGGCTTCTTGTACCTGAACAGAAAATTGTGATGCATTCGTGATGTGAAACGGAACTAATGGTGTTTACCTCATAATAGAGATTAGGCCTGTTAAATGGTGCTGTAAGTGTGACGGGATCCTGAACACACAGGATCTTCTGGCAGTCTTTCAGAACGCTGCTGGTCGCAGTGGCAGTCAGGCCGATCAGTGGGACTTTAGGGAACTGACGTTTAAGAATGCCCAGGAGCTTGTAATCTAAATCACACAAAGAATCCTGTCAGTACAGAGTCGTCTGTCGTAGCGTGAATTAGGGCTGGGCGATAAAACGATAACGATACGAATCGCGATAGACACGTGATCGATATCAATAAAAAATGTGTTCGATAAAACGTTCGATATTTTTTATTCTTCGTTGGAAGAAAACAGAGGGTGCGAAGCGAGTTTGGTTGCATTAACAAAGGCACTCGCTCTCTGGTAAACTAGCAACGTAGGGAGTGACATGCTAACAGCCAATCATGTAACAGTATCATGTTTGTTTGCAGCATATCGTTGTCTCGTGCTGGTCTGCTGGATTCCTCTTCAGTAACCGGCGACTGATGAGCAGAAAATGAGCCGCAGCGAGCGAGGAAATTGTAAATAAAAGAGAAAAGTCAGCTCACCAGTATGGCAGTTTATTGGATATTATAAGTCTAACCGTAGTCACAACAATGTCGTCTGCAAATTATTCAAGACTAAATTTCTTAAATGTTTATATTTAACACTTTGCACTATTTTATTACACTTTATTAAGCATTTCTTACATTTTGCACCATAAATGTTAAGAGATAATTGTTGGGTTCATTGTGA
>NC_083475.1:20273182-20278182 GCF_030014155.1 Tachysurus vachellii
GAACCCAACACTTAATACTCACACATCAGCACTCATTATACGTATACAAGTGTAGAGTGTAGAAAAGGTAAAGACAAACAGTACCAAGCATGAAAATATGTTTAGCAAAAGCAGAATGTGAATAAGAGTCCAAAAATGACCACTTTATGAATACACCAGCAACTCAGGTATAAAATAACATGATCCAGATAAGAGCGAAAAGGTAACACTTGAGTATAAAGTTCCTTCAAATGACCAGTCAGATGAAAGTATGCTTCACTGACCATACCCTGAAGTGTGGAAGTGTTAAACATTCAGTGTAAAGTGTACACAGTCACTCTGAAGCTGGAAGAGTCGACTTTTATTGGTGAGCCGACTAAAATGATTCGACTCACTGCAAATCATTAGTTTAGAGCTGATCACTATCTCAAGTGTACAGATTTTGGTTCCAGACTAGGAACCCATTTATTTATCGTAATATAGGTATTTTTGTATTAAGCTATGTCGAACAGTCAAAATGTTTGCATATAACACTCCTGTCTACCACAAGAGGTCGCTATGAAACAAGAAATCAGCACAATTTCTCTCATGAAGCTGAAAAATATGAAAAAGGCAGAGTGAAGGTCTGTTTTCAAGAAGATTCACCAGGGTCGGGGTTCGATTCCCGCCTTGTGTGTGTGGAGTTTGCATGTTCTCCCCATGCCTCGGGGGTTTCCTCCGGGTACTCCGGTTTCCTCCCCCGGTCCAAAGACATGCATGGTAGGTTGATTGGCATCTCTGGAAAATTGTCCGTAGTGTGTGAGGGTGTGAGTGAATGAGTGTGTGTGTGCCCTGCGATGGGTTGGCACTCCATCCAGGGTGTATCCTGCCTTGATGCCCGATGACGCCTGAGATAGGCACAGGCTTCCCGTGACCCGAGGTAGTTCGGATAAGCAGTAGAAGATGAATAATAATAATAATAATAATAATAATAATAATAATAATAATAATAATAATACAAACAACATGAAAGTTTCTCAGGACACGATTCAAAATTTAAACTGTAATTGAACAAGAAGAAAATCTTTAGTCAAGTTCAACACAACATATAAATTTTTTTTTTCTGCCGTGGTATTTAATAAATTGGCATCTATAACACTGATTCTTCATTGTTTATTTTTAAACATTTAACATCAAGTCTAGATAGATCAAATAGATAGGAAAACTGGACAATATACAGTACTGTGCAAAAGTTTTAGACAGGTGTGAAAAAATGCTGTAAACAAAGAACGCTTTCAGAAATATAAATAATGAGTGTTTATTTCTGTCAATTTACAAAATGCAAAGTGAGCAAACAAAAGAAAAATCTAAATCAAATCAATATTTGGTGTTACTAACTTTTGCCTTCAAACCAGCATGAAGTGATGGCACGACCCCCACAGAGCCCTGATCTCAACATCATGGAGTGGGTCTGGGATTACACGAAGAGACAGAAGGATGTGAGAAAGCCGACATCCACAGAAGATCTGTGGTTAGTTCTCTAAGATGTTTGGAACAACCTACCAGCAGAGTTCCTTCAAATACTGTGTGTAAGTGTACCTAGTAGAATTGCTGCTGTTTTGAAGGCAAAGGGCGGTCACAGCAAATATTGATTAGATTTAGATTTCTCTTTTTGTTCATTCACTGCATTTTGTTCATTTATGAAAATAAATGACTCCGGTTTCCTCCCCCGGTCCAAAGACATGCATGGTAGGTTGATTGGCATCTCTGGAAAATTGTCCGTAGTGTGTGATTGAATGAGTGAATGAGAGTGTGTGTGTGTGTGCCCTGTGATGGGTTGGCACTCCGTCCAGGGTGTATCCTGCCTTGATGCCCGATGACGCCTGAGATAGGCACAGGCTCCCCGTGACCCGAGGTAGTTCGGATAAGCGGTAGAAGATGAGTGAGAGAGTGAAAATAAATGTTTAACACTTCCATTTTTGAAAGCATTCTTTGTTTACAGCATTTTTTCACACCTGCCTAAAACTTTTGCACAGTAATGTACAATTTGCCTAAGAACATTTGTCTTTTTTGAGACCCTCACAGATCAGCCAATCCTCATCAGACTAAACCACCAGCAAGAAAACATGTATTTTAAAAAAACAATCTGAAAACTGAGATATCATGCAAGGTTACTGGACGTCTGCTTTCTGACCCCTCGATGCATCCATCCTTAGGGTCATCTTAGCTCTCTGTAGTCATCCAACATCATTGGGAGGTTAATAAGCCGGCTTACTGTGCTTCACACTGTACAAGTGCAGTGTCATTAGCAGACAATTGCTGGTCTATGAACACTGATTATCCCACACAGTAGATCTGTTCTAACACGCGTGCACAGCTTCAGCAGATGTGCTGTGTGACATTTAGGGATTGCTCTTGAGATACATCCAATTTTTAACAGCTAATTTTTTGCGATACAGAATGAAAAGCTCGTCTCTTTGTCCTGCTTGTGGGGAGTTTTTCACTCATCCCACAGTTCTGATTTATTCGCTTCGTATCAGCACGAATTTGGGGTTTTGTTCTGTTTTGTTCTCATAAGTAATTGTATGCTGACATTTTTTGCTGCCTTGGATACGGTGATGAAACAGCAACTGATGGGTTTAATTGTAAAATCTCTGCTTAAATTGAATGGTATTTGCAATTAGAGTATTCTCTCACTCTCTCACTCTCATCTTCTACCGCTTATCTGAACTACCTCGGGTCACGGGGAGCCTGTGGCGTCATTGGGCATCAAGGCAGGATACACCCTGGACGGAGTGCCAACCCATCACAGGGCACACACACACTCTCATTCACTCACACAATCACACACTACGAACAATTTTTCCAGAGATGCCAATCAACCTACCATGCATGTCTTTGGACCGGGGGAGGAAACCGGAGTACATGGAGGAAACCCCCGAGGCACGGGGAGAACATGCAAACTCCTCACACACAAGGTGGAGGCGGGAATCGAACCCCCAACCCTGGAGGTGTGAGGCGAACGTGCTAACCACTAAGCCACCGTGCCCCCCAAATTAGAGTATTAAACCACTTAAATCCCAAACCAATCTCAATGGACCGTTTCAGCTCTGTGGTTCTCTTGTTCTTGCATCATTAGTTCACATATAAAAGAGCTGAATAATTTCACATAGGACATTCTGTCTGTAGTCCATATCCTCACTAAATACGCACTTTACCCTGATCAGGGGCTCATGGATCCTGATTATATCCCAGGAACACCAGGTATGAGATGAATAAGACTCCAGATCATTTCACTACACGTGAACACACACACACACACGCTCACGCACACACACGCTCACACACACACAAACACACACACAACAGACATACACACAAACAAATAAACAAACACACATTCATCACACATATACACACACATTCACACACACACACATACACACACGCACATGCACACAGACACACACACATAAACAAACACACACACATAAACAAACACTTGCACTTGTCATCGTATTCCCATAAGGAATAAAACACAACAACAGTGTGAACAGGAATGAGTGTTTTATTCCTCTTATTCCAAAGTGATCTGTTTATTTGTTAATAAAGAACCGCATGAATTTTTATCTGTTTCTAGTTACATTTAATGTAAACTGTGTAACTGAAAAATTGAGCAGAAACCACAGAGGTAACTTTTTGAATTTGCTCCAGAATAAATAAACAATCTATCTATCTATCTATCTATCTATCTATCTATCTATCTATCTATCTATCTATCTATCTATCTATCTATCTATCTATCTATCTATCTATCTATCTATCTATCTATCAACCCAAATGGATACTAATTAGAAAACAACCCAATTAAAGGCAGCAAAAAAAAAAGTTTGTTATTAGAAGACTTACAAACGCTGTTTTGCTTAATGATGAATTCTATTATTACTCTATTCTGCCCCCTAGTGGAATAACAGAGTCATATATTACGGTTGGTTATCTTGGTCTATGACCCCAAATTTTGTTGGTAACTTCTCAAACACCACAAATAATTTCTGTCAATATCATAATAATTACAATTATAAACAAAGTCTATTTTGCACTTTAACCTCATAGACAGGGTTTAAGATGAAATGTTCACGCTGTTTAACCCGATTATTGATATTTTGACATGATTTTGGCAGTAAGACTGAGATTCAGTAGTTAGAATGTGATTAGCACTAATCAGTGAGATCAATTTATTATATTTAGATATCACCTGTTGTAACTGTGTGCTTTAGTTAAGCCTGAAATTTAGGTGATTTTTATTTAAAACATGAAACACACAAAATACAAAATACTCTATAATTAGTTTTTTTTTTTTTTTGCAAGAATGGACAGGAATGTGTCTGTGTGTATGTGTGTGTGTTTGTGTGTATGTGTGTGTTTTTGTGTCTGTTGTGTGTTTGTGTGTATGTGTGTGTGTTTGTGTGTATGTGTGTGTGTTTTTGTGTCTGTTGTGTGTTTGTGTGTATGTGTGTGTGTGTTTGTTGTGTATGTGTGTGTTTTTGTGTCTGAATGTCTGTTGTGTGTATGTGTGTGTGTTTGTGTATGTCTCTGTGTGTGTGTATGTCTGTATGTGTATGTGTGTGTTTGTTGTGTATGTGTATGTATGTGTGTTTGTGTGTCTGTTGTGTGTATGTGTGTGTGTGTTTGTGTATGTCTGTGTGTGTGTGTGTGTATGTCTGTATGTGTATGTGTGTGTTTGTTTTGTCAATGTGTGTGTTTGTTGTGTATGTGTGTGTATGTGTGTTTATATGTGCGTGTGTATGTGTGTGTTTGTTGTGTATGTGTGTGTATGTGTGTGTTTGTTTTGTATGTGTGTGTGTGTGAGTGTGAGTGAGTGTGTATGTGTGTTTGTTCTGTACATTTGCATTCGTATGATTGATTGATGAGGAACGAGTCTTCTGCACATGCTCCCCATGAGCACGATCTCACAGCTCCGGGTCCACAGACTGCAGGGGTGCTGAGGAATCGACTCAGTCCCTTCCACCGCCATTGTACGC
>NC_083475.1:20280682-20283182 GCF_030014155.1 Tachysurus vachellii
TATCTATCGTTCACTCACTCTCTATCTATCTATCTATCTAGCTATCTATCTATCTATCGTTCACTCACTCTCTATCTATCTATCTATCTATCTATCTATCTATCTATCTATCTATCTATCTATCTATCTATCTATCTATCGTTCACTCACTCTCTATCTATCTATCTATCTATCTATCTATCTATCTATCTATCGTTCACTCACTCTCTATCTATCTATCTATCTATCTATCTATCTATCTATCTATCTATCTATCTATCGTTCGTTCACTCACTCTCTATCTATCTATCTATCTATCTATCTATCTATCTATCTATCTATCTATCTATCTATCTATCTATCGTTCACTCACTCTCTATCTATCTATCTATCTATCTATCTATCTATCTATCTATCTATGTTTCTTTCTATCTATCTATTGTTCACGCTCTATCTATCTATCTATTTATCTATCTATCTATCTATCTATCTATCTATCTATCTATCTATCTATCTATCTATCTATCTATCTATCTATCGTTCACTCACTCACTCTCTATCTATCTATCTATCTATCTATCTATCTATCTATCTATCTATCTATCTATCTGTCCCTCTAATAAAATCAATATAGCTGCATTTATTTATTTCCATTTCATTAAAGAAGTTGAAGATCTTTATGAAACAGGCCCAAGCGCTTTTGAAACAGAAAGTCAACAGCCAATAGGATTTGAGATATGCCATGCCCCACCCCCACCGAATCGAACAAACGCGACATCAGATTTGAGAGTTAGCTAAACTCACTGAACATGCTGAGAAGAGGTCTGTAGAGGACGAGATGGTGCATGTTTTTTGGAGTTCTGTTGTAGCGTAAGTGACGATGAGGAAGATGGCGATGAAGGACTCATCACCCTCACTGTCACCAGGAGAAATCTGAGTGGTAGATATTACTGACTCTTATAAAGACATTCTCTATCCATCTCCACCCTCTTCCGAACGAATGAACTCCAATAATTTGAGAGGGGGCGGAGTTTTGTTTATGGGGTGAAGTTTACATTGTACATCATACATTCATGATGATAAAGAGAGATATAACTGTAGTAGTTTCTAAGATATAATATCTGAGCATCTTGAAAAGACTTTTAATCATCTGTCTGTCATCTTTTTATTTACTTTATGTAATGAAATATCACTCCATCATTGTTTACATGACATGGACCATCTTGTTCTGCAGCTCACCTCCAGACTCATCACTCGTCTCACATTACCATTACCATTTATTACCTGCTATCTAATAAAATCCACACAGCAGGACCTCAGGTTGATGTCTCCAGCCCAGAGGATGAGGGTCAGTGAGTGTTGAATGTGATTTGGACAAAAACAATAGAGAGCTTTCTCAGCATCACTCACACACTGCTACTCCACATTCCAGGCGAACGTTCAAGTGAGACTAATCTGCTGGGTGAAACATCATCATCATCATCTTCAACATCATTCTACTCCAGCCTCTAATCTGTCCTTTCATTTAAAATATGGCTCTCTATAGCTCTTTGAACAACAAACAGCATCACAACTGAACAAACCATGAGGAACGACTCCCATGAGGTGACACGATGGAAGAAACCCACAGAGGAACCGGATTCAAAAGTTCTAAAAAAGTGCAAACACGACTTCACACAATCATTCGCCTCAGTTTCTACCTTCTACATTTTCACGGCTATTTACAAAATTTTCTATAATTATTTTCCAAGTTTCAGATCAGAAGTTACTACTCACTCACTCATCTTCTACTGCTTATCCGAACTACCTCGGGTCACGGGGAGCCTGTGCCTATCTCAGGCGTCATCGGGCATCAAGGCAGGATACACCCTGGACGTAGTGCCAACCCATCGCAGGGCACACACACACTCTCATTCACTCACACAATCACACACTAGGGACAATTTCCAGAGATGCCAATCAACCTACCATGCATGTCTTTGGACCGGGGGAGGAAACTGGAGTACCCAGAGGAAACCCCCGAGGCACGGGGAGAACATGCAAACTCCACAGACACAAGGCGGAGGCAGGAATTGAACCCCCAACCCTGGAGGTGTGAGGCGAATGTGCTAACCACTAAGCCACCATGCTCCCAGAAGTTACTAGAATTGGTCAAATTTATCCATACCGTTAAATAATTTATTTTAAATATATAGGCAAATTTCATAGGTTTTCATAGAGTTTTATTTGATTATATATATATATATATATATAACACACTCACCGGCCACTTTATTAGGTACACCTTACTAGTACCGGTGTGGTCTTCTGCTGCTGTAGCCCATCCGCCTCAAGGTTTGACGTGTTGTGTGTTCAGAGATGCTCTTCTACATACCTCGGTTGTAACGAGTGGTTATTTGAGTTACTGTTGCCTTTCTATCAGCTCGAACCAGTCTGGCCATTCTCCTCTGACCTCTGGCATCAACAAGGCATTTGCGCCCACAGAACTGCCGCTCACTGGATATTTTCTCTTTTTCGGACC